>NW_012267315.1:6383770-6426494 GCF_000151885.1 Dipodomys ordii
TTCTCCTTCCCCCCCTTCCCCCCCCCTGCACCGACGTTGTAAAGCTGGTTTTGGACATGACAACTTGTACTTCTCATTGTTGCAACAGGTCAAGCCATTGATTTTTGAGAGTTAATTTTATACCCTGCTACTTTGCCAAAATTTCAGATCAGCCCAAGTTACTTGGGAGTGGAATCCATGAGATTCTTTAGATACAGGATCATGTCATCTGCAAAGAGGGAGAGTTTTACTTCATCTTTTCCTATTTGGGTCCCCTTTATGTTTGCATCTTGTATTACTGCTCTAGCTAAGCATTCTAACACTAAATTGAAGAGAAGTGGAGAAAGTGGACATCCTTGTCTCATTCCTGAATTTAAAGGAGGGAGTGGATTGTTAAACAAAGGCAGTGTGAGATTATCCATGTGGACATCTCTACCATAAGACAGGACTGAACGCACAAGCAACCAGCCTATGCTAGTTATAATTGCGGGTACAGACTCCATCTGACAGCCAAATGAGCTGGTTTTGGGGACACATATTGGTCATCAACAAGCTAGAGAGAATGAGGCAGGAGAATTGTGAGTTCGAGGCTAGTTTGGGCCTTATTATAGGGCACACACCTGTAATCCCAGAATTCAGGAGGGTTAAGGTAGAAGGATCATGAATTCTAGCCCAGCCTTGGCTACACAATAAGGTTAAGGCCAACCTGTGATACACAGAGTGACTCCCTATCTCACAAAACCAAGGGCTGGAGTATACCTCAGTGGTGGAACAATTGGCTAACACACTCATGACTCTGGATTCCTTCTCTACACCCTGAAATACGTAACTAACTAAATAAAGCTACAATGAAAGTATGGGGCTTGTCAAGGACTCCAATGACACCCTTCCTTTTTATTTTGTTGGTTGTGGGGTTTGAACTCTGGGTCTGGATGCTGTCCCTGAGCTGTTCAGCTTGAAGCGAGTGCTTTACCACTTGAGCCACAGCGCCACTTCTGATTTTCTGATGGTTAGTTGGGGATAAGAGTCTCATGAACTTTCCTGCCTGGGCTGGCTTTGAACCATGATCTTCAGATCTCAACCTCCTGAGCAGCTAGGATTACAGGTGTGAGCCACCGGTGCCCAGTATCCTTGAGTGCTGTTGTTCAAGGCTAGCACCTTACCACTATGAGCCATGGTGCCACTTCTGGTTTTCCAGTGGTTAATTAGAGATGAAAGTCTTACAAGGACTTTTCAGTCCTGGCTGGCTTTGAACTGTGATACTCAGATCTGTCTCCTGAATAGCTAGGATTATAGGCATGAGGCACCAGTGCATGGCTGCCATCCTCTGTTTTTTAGCTCTCTTTAGATCTAAACAATCTCACACTTCTATTTAAGACGTGTTTTAAGCTAGTCTCTGTGGTTCACGCCTGTCATCCTAGCAACGTGGACGCTGAGATCAAGTGGATCAAGATTCAAGGTCAGCCCAGGCAAAAATATTTGTGAGATACCTCCTCAACAGAAGCAGCAAGATGTGGTGGAGTATGTCTGTCATCCCAGCTACAGCAAGAAGTATAAAAGTATAGGATTGAGGTCCAGGCAAAGAGAGATATCCTTTCTCAAAATAACAAGCACATGAAAGGGCTGAAGGTATGGCTTAGCAGTAAAGTGTCTGCCTCACACACTCAAGGCTTTGAGAGATACCTTTAGGTCAGGTCTGGGTGGGTCACATCTATAGTCTCAGCTACTTGAGAGGCTGAAAAAAGAAAACCATATCCCCTTCTTCTTTTTACTTCAGCCAGGAGACAGAGGTCAGCCCTAGCCACAGAGCAAGAAAACAACAAGGAGATTATCTTTTATTTGCCTTCGATGAAAATTTTCTCTTTTTATTAGAAGTTTCCAGACAGGACAGTCTGTGTCCAATTAGGGGAAGTTCCTGCTTTCTGCAAATGCCATGCTAGTCCCTTTGAGTATTTTCAAGTATTTGCAGCTTAAAGAACCAAAGGAAGTTGGTGTTAACATGCCAATCATATAAAAAAATAGTTAACAGTAGACTGGTGATTCTCCATAAAAATATCACCTTGGAATCGTAAAAAAAAAAAGAACTCAAATGGCCTTACAAATGGCCACATAAAGCACCTGCCTCACAAATTCAAGGCTTTAAGATTTAATGTATTTTTGTTAGTGTTGTTGTTGATCAGAATTAATGGGGCAGCCTTCCCCAGGGAAGGCTAGCCTGTTTATTGAAGGCAGACAATATATTTACAAAACTGAGTACACAAAATAAACAGCTGCACATTCTCCATCCATGTTCCAGTCCATGTCATGAAGGTTTATTTTTTAGGCAGGTGTGGTGGTATATGCCTCTAATGCCAGCTTACTTGAGAATCCTAGCTGCTGTAGGTTTGGGCTGCCAACACAATTGTGGTGCTCTTGTGGGCAGTGCATAAAGTGACACTCCTTTCTTCCTTAGGAGGGATCATCTTAAGTCCTTACTTATTTTAAGATGGTAAAAAGCCTTTGTTGTAAGGACTCACCTCAGCCTAAACAGCCAGAAGCCAGGCAGGAAGACAGTGAATAAGGGGCATGGAGCCTCATAAAGGAGCAACCATAAATTAAACCTTGTCTTTGCAAATGACTCAGCTAATTCTTTGATGCAGCCAGCCATGTGAGCTTGAGAGTGTATTATTACAGGACAAATTAGCTTTAAGCAGGGATGACCTTGAAGAAAGAACCAAAGGATGATCTATGGATGGTACTGTGGATGCTCTCATCCCAGCCAGAGCTGGGTCAGGTTCCCATGTCCTGGCTACTGTGGGCACTGTTTGCCAATAACGCGCAGCTTGCTCCTTCTTCTGGGAAAGACTGGGAAGTCATATCATCCCTCTGAGAACAGACCCTGGGCTAATGCTGTTAATATGTGGCTGTAGAAGGGTGGTCATCTAAGGCTGTCCATACTCCTGAGCTTCCCACATCTTTGCCTTGTTTTTGTTTTGTGTACTGCATCACCCCTGGGCCCTCTACAGAAACTCTGTATCAGGCTCTGCTTCCAGGGAACTCCACCTAAGACGCAATGTGCTGAGATCAAGAGAAACTAGAGATTTCTAAGACAGATGTCTGCATGCACATAAGAGGAAAGGCAGATAATGAGTGGTTTATAAAAGGCAAGATACTGTGTGACACTCAGGAGATTCTAGTAATGACAGGGTCATGGTGGGAGGGCTGGAGTGCCAGCCTCAGGGTTACAAGCATGTAAACTGACACGTTGAATTGAAATCCCTTTGCACAATACTTAATGACATTAGAATAATAATAAAAAAGAATTATGAATGGACACTAAAATCAGAAAGACTAAAAGAAAACAGGATACTCAGAGTCTTAAGATTTATCACCCATTGGCTATGGCATTGCTGGCAAAAATGAAAAGGTAATCAGACAGTGACATGCACCCTCTTACTCAAGAGATCTGTGGAATGAGCTTCCAACATGAAAATCCCTAATATACAGTTTTCCTGCCCCCAAAATATGTTACTGCTTAAATCTACACAGAACACGCAAATCATTGCAAAACCAGTGACTTCAAACAATGTCTGATTTCATGAAAGATTATTTATGATGGTGATAGGATTCTCACAGATTAAAGAAAAACATGGAGAAACTCCCGCTGCACTCACAGATAGACTTGATCTTGTATAGCTTCAGAACTTGTTAGAAACAACAAAGGACAACTGAAAATATCTACATAAGGGTATATGTTAGATAACATAGTATTAATATTAGGTTTCCTGAATGTGCTAGTTTTTTATGGTTATATTTAGGATATGCACACCAAATAATTTAAAAGCAAAATGCAGAAATGCTCAAAGTGTCACATGAGCTAATTCCTATCAACCTTCAAAAGGGAAAAAAGTACAAACAAAAACAGAAAGATAAAGCAAGTGTAAAATATTTCAACAGCTGGTGAATTTTGGTGAACAGTATTGTTCTTGTAACTTTTCTTTATAGATTAAACCATCTCAAAGTAACAGGTTGGGGAAAAAGTAGTAATATTCATCATATTGATGGCTTTTCCTGAGTATAAAATTCTTTTATTTATTCAACTATTATCATGATCTCCCTTTATCCATCACGGACTTCACAGGGGAGAAGGGGGAAGAATTTCTGACACAAATTCAGTGAGAAACGTGCAAGTGATAGATGTCTCCATGGGCAGAGCACATACATTCACCAGAAAAACCTAACTCACACTTATCTCCATGGCAACCAAACCCATGGCTCCCAGGAGTCAGGTGGATATCCAACCACTTTGGAGGACAGGGGTCTTCAGCACCAGCTACCCTTGGGTCATAGCCCATTTAAAGCTCTTTGGAGAACATGGTAGTTCCTTTTCCACTGACCTGGATTCTTTTCAGGGCAAACATTATAGCTGAGTAGCCTTTTTTCCCCTTCTTCTATTGTGACAATACTCAGGGATTCATGCCTTCCCAGAGCTTTCTTGTTCTCTACCATTTGAGCCAGACTTTCTTTCACTTACAGATTTTTGCTGGTTAGTTGGAGACAAAAATCTCTCAGATCCTGGTTTTGAACTAGGATCCTTAGATCCTGCAGCCTCTAGAGTAGACAGGATTACAGGTGAGAGCTACCAGCCAGTTAATAGCCTTAAGTGACCACAGAGAGCTAATTCTGAGTAGGGCTGCTAAGTTAATATTAGATTTAGTTTTATTGAAAAATGACAGCATTAGGTTTATTTCTGAGGAATCATGGGTGTACAACAGAGATTCCAAATAACAGTCTTTTTCCTTCTTACCCAGAATTCCAGAAGACTGAGAAGTCTACTAATGATGCTCCTACTGACCTCCTGGTGACCTTGGATGGAGTCACTCATGTCAAAACTAAATTTTCACCTGTCCTCTGAAGAATTAGGAGATGTCAGCCATTTCCCAAACAGGATGGTTTCAGTTGACTTAACAATGACATTTACTCTGCCTTAATATTTAAACAAGAAAGGTAAACTGAAGTCATCTGATGTTAATCAATTGGTTATTGTTCTATTGTTCTGTCTTCCTGCAAACTTTACAAGGAAGGAGACTTTGAAAAGATCAATCCATTTCCGGGTTCTCTATTTCTTCTTCCCTCAGCCCTGTGTTCTCTGTGAAACCCACCTTCTGTGGCCCTTGCTAAAACATTCCTTCCGTCTGACATAAAAATGTGTTACTCAAATCTAGACTCTAAAAATGAAGACAATTAGGATGTTTAAATAGTCAAGGTTTTTCCTTTTGATAGAATGAAACATAGAAACATATATATAGAGAGAGAGAGAGAGAGATTCATTATCTATCTATCTTTCTATCTACCTATCTATAATCTACCTATCTATCTAAAGTGAAAAGATCCCCAACCATCTCAATGTATGTAACAAAGCCAGCCCCACAAAGATAAGTGGAACATGTTTTCTCTCATCTGTGGAAGCCATGGGAAGAAAAGCAAAAGAACAAAATCGTGCAAGTAAACGAGGGTCTACCAGAGAAGTAAAAGAGAAAGAGAAAGAGAGAAGGAAAAAAAAGGGAGGGGATAAGTGAAGTGGGGATGCTGGGTCTAAGTGGCGCCGTGTTAGCCACAAGGTGGGTGGGGAATTGGGTTTTAGCTGGTACTATCTTGTCTTCAAGAGCAAAGGGAAGTCCCACCTCCCAGATACTGGGCATGCCTGAATTACTAGAGGCAGGGGTGGGTACTTGGATGATAAGAGTACTGGATCTGTCAGTCCCATGCCTTGAACTTGGGAGACTCCAGAGTTTCCTGTGATCCTGCCCCTCGACCTGACTGCATTTCAGGGCCAGACCAGCTCAGACGCCATTGTTCCAAGCCTCGTGTGCTGTGTCCTGTCTCCTGGCTCTGCTCTGGTCAACATGGCGTCCCACTTCAGCTCTTCATTGGGGTTGACCTGGGTTGTTGGTATTGTTTCACTGCTCTTTCTTTCCTCTCCTGCTCTCATGGCTCAGTTTCCTAACAGTGTTAAGTGTATTCACAGGGCTGCAGGTCTTTGTAACAGGAGTCCACCTGCAGATACCAGCTCTCTAATAAAAACTTCCAATTAATTCTCTTAAAATGTGGCTTCTCTGTATCTTGTTGACTGAACTCACCTTACAACATAAGACAGAGTGATAGGAAGACAAAATATGATCAAAATACACCATGTGTAATATGGAAATGCTATAATGAAATCCCTTACTCTATATAATACAATAATTAAAAGTACACATGAAATAAATACGAATACATAATATAAAATAATTCTGTATCTTCACTGAGCTGAACAATTAGATTGTGAGGGGGGGATGGGGGGGAGCGGTACTGGAATCTGAATGGATGGTCTTATGTTTATTAGCTCTACCATTTGAGCCATACCTCCAGGCCTTTTTGCTCTAGTTATTTTTTAGATACAGTTTTGCAGTTTTACCTGGGCAAACCTCAGACTATTCTTCTCCTCTCTATCTATACCTTTGTCAGAGCTGGGATTACAGATGTGCCCCATCGTGTCCCGCTGGTTTGCTGACATGGGGGCTTGTTAACTGTTTGCCCTAGCTGGCCTCTAACCTCCATGCTTCTGATCTTTACCACTCTTGGAGCACAGTCTACAGGCATGAACCACCACAGAGGCCCCTTCATTATTATTCTTATAAGTCCAATTTATATAATCTAAAACAACATATGCCTGAAGTTTTAAGGACAAAACCTGTTTCAGTTAAATATTTAAAACATTGTAAGGGTTTTCCTTTCTACAACAGGCTGATTATGGATTAGTTTAGTTGAATAACAACCTCTGAAAACCTCTCGTAGAGGAGAGAGCACCATCCTCTCTGGAATTAACTGGTGGATGGAGACTCCAAACCCTCATGGCAGTGGGTCTCCCTTCTACTCTATGTGCATGTATGAGTGCCTGTGATCCAGCTGCTCTCCTATTTGCCTTGGGATGGCTATGTTTGAAGTCCACCTTTAGGGACAAAGCTACTTTATGTCTTATCAAAGTCTTCTGTTTTACTTCTACTTACAGGTTTTCTGAGCTTTGTAAATGGAGTCACACAGGAGACATTAAGATGACAAAATCAGTAGGAGGTGTTAGAGGAAGATGACCACAACCGACAAGACAATGTGTTGTGTATCTCCTGCTTTCTGATGGTAAACCTCTGATCCAAGCCCCCAAAACTCTGTCAGGCCTTGCGAAAGTGTGTGGATCTTGCTTCTTGGGAGTACAATGCCTTCTTATTCTGCAGGCTTCTCCCAGGCCAGTGCTGATGTGTGGGAGGGTGTGGGGTGAGGGTGGGGGTGATAGTGGTGGTGGTAGGTGCTGAGATGGTGAAGCTGCCTGAGATCTGTGTTGAAGGAGATTCCTGCTGTGTCTCTACTCCTGGCTCTCTGAACCTTGCTTTTTTTTTTTAAAGTGTGAGGTACCCTAGTGCACAAATCTTTGTTTCCTTTAAAGAAAGGGGGGAAAGTGCCAGAGGTTCACACCTGTAATCCCTAGCTTCTTGAGAGGCTGAGATGTGAGGATCATGGTTCAAAGTCAGCGTGGGAAAACAAGTTTACTGGACTCTTATCACCAGTTAACCAGTAAAAAGCCAGAAGTAGAGGAATGGCTCAACTGATAGAGTATCAGCCTTGAACGGAAAAGCCCAATGAGAGCACAAGGCCCTGAGGTTAAGTCCCAGTGCCAGCACACATACAAGAAAATGAAGTTTCTCCTGTTTCTCATACATGCCTAATAATAAATGGTTAGAGAATGAAGACAAATGGATGTAGCCAGTTATTACCAACTGAATGCTAACCTTGTCAATAAAACAAAACAAGTAACAATAACCAGAGTCTAGATTCCAAGTTGCTTTTGCCTATGACTTAATTATGACTTAAGACCCACCACACTCTGTCACCAAATGAAGAACTCAAAAACAGAGCCAAGCAAAATCTCAACTTGATAAAGTATCAAAATTAATGAATATGGCTGGGAATGAGACCAGGCTACTAAGAGTGTCAGTGTGATGCAAAAAGGGAAGGGTCAATGCAAACATGAGTGCAGACAGTACAGAGGTGGTTCAGGCCCAATGAGAGATAAGGCTGGAATTTGAGCTGTTTTGACAGCTAGGCAGGTGTCAAACTTAGTAATAGACATTCAAGAATAGCTTAGGACTGGGGGTGGAACTCAGTGGTAGAGTGTACTTAGCATGAACTAAGAGTGTACATAGCATCGATGGTTAAAAACTGACAGTATTTCTCAAGGTGAGGCAAATATATTGTAGTGATAGATCTTCCTCCAATGACCAGTGTCAGCGTGCTAGGTGAAATGACAGATGTCTAGTGTTTTTGGACTGAGGTCCTGTACAAGGTTCTACTAGGTGAAGCTAAACACCTAATCACCCATACTGAAGTTCATGTTACTAAACTGAAATAAAACTATTTATTTGACCTTCTGAGAAATCTGGCCTAGAGAGAGAGAAACCAGCCAGTTTCTCCCAAAGGCCAGTTTCATTTGGCATAAAAATGCCTGCCTTGCCCTCTGCCTTACTCTTCACACACAGGTAACCTGCAGTTCCCTGTGTTACTTGCTACTCTTTTGGCTCCCTGCCCCTGTCTTACAAGGACAGTAACTTTGAAATGACCCATCTGCTGTTTTGCTCTTCATTTCTACTTACTTCAGCCCTTCTTCCCCATCCAACCAAGTTCCTCTCCTTGGCTTATAAGAATAATTAATTTTATGGAATGAAGCATTTCCCAATTCTAGAATACAAAAGTAAATCCAATGAAGATCTTTATACTGTTGCCATTAAACAATAATCATCTATATTGAGTGCCATTTCCCAATTCTAGTGGAAGATACCAGATGTATGAAGATACCAGATGTATCCTTTAAGCAAAGTGATATGTGAAAGGGAAGTCAGCTTAAAGGAAGATAGTATTAAGCTAACAGAACAGATGGCAGGAGAATAAGAGGAAAGCATGGCATAAAGATGACTGAAAATTGGGATACGTGGGTTGGAATGTGAAAATACTTTTCTTATATCAGTATTTATAAATCTATCTCTTCCATTCAAGGAGGAAGATTATCTTGTAAAAGCATCTCTTGACCTTGCTTGGACCCTTCTAGTTGAGTTTATGGATAGATGAATGGATGGATAGATGGATGGATGGATGATGGATGAAGATGAACAGACCTAGTGCTGAGTATAGGATCCAGGACATAGTTCATGCTAAGTGCACTCTACCTCTGAGTTCCACCCCCCAGTCCTAAGCTATTCTTGAATGTCTATTACTAAGTCTGACACCTGCCTAGCTGTCAAAACAGCTCAAATTCCAGCCTCATCTCTTATCTCTTTCAGCTGCAAGGGGTCATTGGGCCTGAACCACCTCATATACTGTCTGTACTTCTGTTTGCATTGACCCTTCCCTTTTGTATCACATTGACACTCTTAGTAGCCTGGCCTCATTCCCAGCCATATTCAGGCCAACCTAAGGGCAGGTGTGACCAGGGGCCTGAGGTGGAAGTGATATCTACAATTTATTACTGCTGAGAAAGAGAAACAGCTCAGGGCACTGGGTCTCTCGGTAGCTTCAGGCTTTCCCTCAGTCAAGCCCAACAAGTAGAATCAGGGCTGCTCAATTCCCATCTCAAGACACAAAGGGCTCTTGTCTGTGTGTGTATTGGGAAATAGGTGGCAAAACTCACCACAGCTACTAGGATCCTCTGGCATAGGCCCTCTTTAAGCCTAGGGCAAGCAAAGTGGGCAAGTCCAGTCCTTGCAGCATAACAGATTTCAAAGGATTTAGCAGTGATTTCCTCATTGCTCACGATTTTCTCTGCTAGACACCCTTCTGGCCTTAGGTCAGACAGTAAATGCGGAGGCCTTGGGTGTAAACACCAAAGATGAGTTTTAGCCTAGAATGGTGATTTTGTCCACCAGCACAGGATACTGGTGGGAAGTGTCCCATCTAAGGTGTACAGAAGAAGAACACCTTATTCCAGCACTAGAACAGGTAGGCTTCAGGATTCTGACAACTGTGGCTTTTTGAGCATAGGAGAAACTAGAAGGTAGATAGTATTGGCAGTAAAATGCCCTTGTGTTAAGGTAGGTATCATGCCTGAGGTCTGCAGGAAGACATGGTGGGAAATGGGGTACCCGGGCATGGAGTGAGGTTGGGGGGGCTTTCGCATGTCCTCATTGAGGTCTTATTTAATATGTGCAATCTAAACCACCCATCTTTGGTGTCAGCATGATAAAGATAGACAATAACAGTCTTTGCGGAAAAACATCCATCTAATAAAAATTTCTGGCATGAGAGGAACGCTTGTAATTGTTGCTAAACGTATACACACACGCAGAACAAAAACTTCCCAGAAAATCATCAATTAAAAAAAGAACAAACACCTCGTAGCAGATATCCAATGATTGCTTAACATGACAGTAATTCCTCAGAATTTTGAAACAGAAAGAAGGAGGAGGCTGGTTCCTCCTGGGCCCTGGCGGGCCCTGGCCTGTTTTCTGTTTACTGCATACAATTTGGCAGGTAAGTTACCCAAGATTTCTGGAAAAGATGATGGCACAGTAGAGGAAAGGAAATCCTTATAAAGATCATTGTGCATTTACCAGAGTTGAGTGGGATCTTAGAAGCCATCCAGTTTACTTTCCTATTTGAAGGCAAAACATGAAAAGAACCGGACGGTTAGGGTCTCTTGCATGCTGGACCACTCTACCACTAAGCCTCAATTTTCTTTTTTCTTTTTGGGCCAGTACTAGGGCTTGGATTCAGGACCTTGAACTCTTGTTTGGCTTTTTCTGCTCAAAGCTGGGGCTTTACTACTTAAGCCATACCTCTAACTTTCAGCTTTTTGCTGGTTAACTAGACACAAGAAAGAATTTTTTTTTTTTAAAAAAAAGAAAAATCTGTGAGATTGCTCAGCTTGGATTAGTTTTGAACTGCTATCCTCAGATTTCAGCCTCTGAGTAGCTAGGATGACAAGTGTGACTCACCTCGCACCTGGCTAAGTCCCAGTTTTCAGACTGGATATTTACCTGTAGCGTAAGAGTCAGTATTTCAATTCTTTGACACTTTAAATTTAGAAAGGAAAAAATAAATAACCTATATTTTGGATCAGGTTTTTGGAGAAAGACAGCCACAAATTCCTAAAAGCGCTTTTCTCACAGCAAGACCTAGGGGAATTTTGTGAAAAACATTTAGAGCTTTCTGTGATTGGAAAGTTCTATCTCCTAAGATCCAGAAGGAAAGGACAGAGAAATGAGCACTGGAATGCCTGGCTTCATCCTGAGCAGCTCTTAAGAAAGATGAAGTGGGGACTTTGCCTAGGAACTTCCTCTCTCTGACTCTGGGCCCTGAGATGAAAAGACCAGATATGGAGTCAAAGCTGCCAGAGGCATTCATTCGTTCCTGCAAAAATACAAAAAGGAAACAAAGGACCTGTTGTCCTGGTTGCCCTTGGAGCTGAAAACAGGCTAGAGAAGGAGCCAGGCAGGCTCCGGGCACAGCTCTGTCACCCTCCCTTGAGCCCAGAGCAGTGGCCTGTACCCAGCTTCACAGAAAAGCAAGCTCTCCTTGCATTTGCACTTTCTGCTGGGTAAGTGCTTTCATCTACGTGGATGCTATTTCCTGGCATGACTAATTCACCAAGTGAATTCTAACTAAGCAGAATATTTCAGGCAGAGCCTTGTAGCAGGGAGGCAAAGCCAGCAAGGTGTTAAGTAGGTTATACAATAGTATGAAGTGAAAAAGAAAAAATATGAAAATCTAATAAATCTAACCATAGGGTGTACTTCTGTTAAAATGATGTGGCTTGGGCTGGGAAGGTGGCTCAGTGGTAGAGCACTTGCCTTGCATGCCTGAGGCCCTGGGTTCGATTCCTCAGCACCACATAAGCAAAAAGAAAAAAGCCGGAAGTGGCGCTGTGACTTAAGTGGTAGAGCGCTAGCCTTGAGCTGAAGAGCTGAGGGACAGTGCCCAGACCCAGAGTTCAGGCCCCACGACCCCCCGCCCCCCAAAAAAAAGATGTGGCTCACACCTGTATTTATCTACTTAGGTGGCTGAAACCTGAAGATCATGGGTTGAAGACAAATACCTGCCCCCAAAAAACCAAAAAGCAAAAACAAACAAAACAATAACAACAACAACAAAAACCAGAAATGGAGCTCAACTAGTAGAGTGTTATCAATGAGTAAAAGAAGCTTAAGAAGAGCACTCAAGCCCTGAGTTCAAGCCCCAGGATTGGAATGCACGCGCGCACGCACGCATGGACACACACACACATGATGTGGCTGAAGTTGACTGTTGACAGAAAAGTCATACACCAAGTTGATCAGGTTCAACAAAAATGGAATCAAGCTAGGTGTAGTGAGTCAGACCTGTAGTCCTAGATACTAGGGATGCTGAGGCAGAATTGCTTGAGCCCTGAAGTTCAAGAGGAGCTTGACAAGACAGTAAGATGTTGTCATAAGCAAACAAACACACACAAAAAGCCCTCAGAACAACTAAAAAATGGACTTTCATGCACTTTGAGAATGATCAAAAACACCTTGTCAGCCAGAGAAAAACTCATATAAATGCCCTACCACTTAAATGTCGGCAAGGCAAAGCAAAAACATGGTCATGATACACATTAGAGAAATAAAACAGCCAACTCAGAAACACAAATAAAAAATAATTGTGAGCAAGGCGCCAGTGGCTCATGCCTGTCATCCTAGCTACTCAGGAGGCTGAGATCTGAGGGTCGCAGTTCAAAGCCAGTCCGGGCAGGAAAGTCTGTGAAACTCTTATCTCCAATAAACCATCAGAAAACCAGAAGTGACGTTGTAGCTCAAGTGGTAGAGCGCTAGCCTTGAGTTGAAGGGCTGAGGGACAGTGCCCAGGCCCAGAGTTCAAGCCCCACAACCAACAACAACAACAATAACAAAATAATAATAATAATAATTGTGGGTCCATTTCAATGAGTGAATTCAATCTTTAATTTTTGTTTTCTGAGATAAGGTCTCACTGTAATCCAGGTTGGTCACCTCAAATTCTTGGACCCTCCTGCCTCAACCTGTTGTGTGTGGAGATTATAATCATGTGCCACCTCTCCTGGACTCATGGTCATTTTTATTTTATTTTTTGATAATTTTTTTCCTACAGTGTGCACATTTATCTTTCAGTAATTAAAAAAGAGAAAAATTTAAATATTCCTGTAAAAATATTCCTATACATGACAGGTACCATCAACTGAAAAAGGCTAAATAGCTTTTGTTTTTTCTTTGATAGTACTGTATTTGAACTCAGGGTTTCACACTTGCTAGGTAAGTGCTCTATGCTGACACATATCCCCAGCCTAAGAGCTCCATGGGAGTGTTTGTGATCTAGAAGCTGCTCTTACACACTTGCTAAACTCATTCTTTAATCACGCCAACCTTGAGGCCACATTTGCGCTAGAATTGCCTGGCTGCCCTGGACACGTGGCACGCTCATTCATGTTACGGTCCCATTCTGTTATGCGATTCTTCCTTGCTTATTACTCTTTTCTTCCTTACACTGGGTAAATCTTTGTGCTCTGTGGGGTAGGTATTTGGGCAAACTGCACCCACTTGATAAATAGTTCCCTTAAATTGAGCTTGATGGCTGCCACACTGGAAATGGCAAGTTGGCCAATTCTCATGGAATTCCTTGAAAACTGTTCAAAGCACTTTTGGTAGCTTCAAATAAGTAAGTACCACAGAGAGTAGCTGGGGGAATTGAACAAATCAATCTTAGCAGAACACTTTCAATGGCTATAACAGGAAAATGTGCTACTGCCAAACTGTCAAACAAACTGTGAACAAAGTCTTTTCCTACAAAGTGCCCCCCACCTTGTTCAAATCCACTCAGACTCAGACTTAGGTGTTTTATACGGAGGCTTTTCAGCCATCTTTCAGAACATGGTCTTGTCCCAAGAAGTCTCTCTAGACTATTTTTCTGTCTGGAGAAAGAACAAAGGCAGGTAGAAAATAACAATCACCCAAGAATTCATGGGAATAGGACTGAGAGCAGTGGTCCATGCCTATAATCCCAGCTACTCCAGGGGCAGAGATCTGGGAGGATCACAGTTCAAGGCTAGCCTAGGCAAAAAAAAATTCTCCAGGTTCCGTTTCAACCAACAGGTGGGTGTGACGGTATATACCTGTCATCCTAGCTTATACGGGAGGCGTAAGTAAGAGGACCATGGTTCCAGGCCTGATGTGGGCAGGGGGCACATAGAATTCTATTTGAAAAATAACTAGCAAAAGGGGCTGTAGGCATAGATCAACTGGTAGAGCACCTGCCTAGCAAGAACAAGGCCTTGTGTTCTAACTCCAGTAATGAAAAAAAAAAGTTTCAGGAATTTTGTTTACAATTCTTTGAAACAGACAACATATAAGAACCATAAACTGTGAACACCAAGTATGATTTTGAAAGGGCCTAGGATACTGTGAGATAAACCAAACACTCTGTAGCAGATAGATCGTGTGAGTATTTCATGTTCTACCAACCCAGACTAGAACAACTCACAATTAAGGAAGAAATCTAATACACACACACACACACACACACACACATTCTCCCTCCTTCTCTCTCTTCTCTCCCTTCCTTTTCCACTTCTCCTTTTTCTTCCCTCACTACTTCCTCCGCCCCACCCCCCTTCCCCTGTTTCTTTCCTATTCCTCCTTCTCTTCCATTTTTTTCCCTTAGTACTGAGGATTGAACCTAGCTAGGACACTCAGAGCTACACAAGCGTTCTTCCACAGGCTGTATCTCCAGCTCCTAGCTAATCTTTCTCTTTCAGGTATGATTGTTTCTTGAAGAGGCTCCTCACAGATGCAGGGTGACTTTAGCATAGTTCCCAAGCTGGATAAATATGACCCTTGGTCTAGGCAGTTTTCTGGAGATGGGAGGAGAGAAAAACATTTATCTTCCTGGCTAACACCACACATGACACAGATCCTGTGTCTGAGGCCAAAATGCAAACTGACTTTGCATCCAGTGGTTTGATTTTGCTCCCAAATGATCACATGAATATATTCTCTGAAATCTTCATGGATATCTTTTCAATATGGGAAATTGTACTGGATATGGATATATTCTGAATTTAAAGGCAGAACTTAGATATGGATATATTCTGAATTTAAAGGCTGAACTTATATATTTATTAGTTATGATACAAAGAATGGCTTTGGCCAAACCATCTCACAAAATGCTGAACTTTTCTGCACATAAATACTGGACAAAGTAAAGAAATAGTCTCTTAAGAAGCAGGGAGAAGGTAGGCACCAGTGGCTCATGCCTATAATCCTAGCTACTCAGGAGGCTGAGTTCTGAGGTTTGTGGTTCAAGGCCAGCCTGGGCAGGAAAGTCTGTGAGATTCTTATCTCCAATTATCCATAAAATGCTGAAAGTGAAACTGTAGCTTAAGTGGTGGAGCTCTAGCCTTGAGCAAAATAAGCTCTGGGACAGTACTCAGGTCCTGAGTTCAATCCCTGGGACCAGGAAAAACAATTTCCATGGCCAGGTATTTTTGTTTTGTTGCTATAAGTGTATTAGATCTAAAATCTAAAAGCAGGAATATATGTAGTAAAAGATATACCTGTATTTATATATTTTTTATTTTTTCTTTACCAGATGTAGTTTCGTTGGCTTTTTGCTTAGGCTGGCCTCAAACTGTGATCTTCCCAATTTCAGCCTCCTGAGTAGCTAGCATTACAAGAGTAGGCTCCCTGCCAGACTTGTATGTAAACTTTTTAAAATAATTTCTGGGAAACATTGCCCTTTTTTAATCTCCTTTCCACAAATAACTCTTTCATAACTTGTTTCCAAAAATATTATCCAGTGATCTGGCTATGAGCTTAGATATCTCCCTGACTTTAGCTTAGAACTTAGACATATGAGAAATATGACATTCTGTCAAAATCAAGAAGTTCCTAACTCCTTAGTCCAATAACACTGAGAAAAAGACTTGAGCCATGGCATCCAGATGCACATACCTGTCTACATCCATTGTGGTTTCAAACAGTGAACCAATACAAGCAACCAAATGGCAGAAATGAGAAGGTGACCAATAGCAAGTATAGATAAGAACAGAGCATCCAGAACCTTCATACACTCCAGGTAAGGAAACACAAGTTAATATAATCCCCTTGAAAAGCTGTTGGGCATTATCTACTGGAGTTGAATAAGTAACTACCACACAACACAGTAACTCTCTCTTCTATTAATATGTCATGAAGGAATATGCATAAGAATGTTCACAGTAACATCATTCAAAACTGCTTGTTAGTAGAACCAACTCAATATTTGTCAATGGCTAAATGCACTGTAGTATATGCATACAATGAAATATTATACCAAACACTGAATGAAAGAAGAAAAGATTTAAAAATACAGCTATATGATTCTAGATATAAAGTCTGAAAATGGGCAAAACTGAGTTTGAGGGTATAACTCAGTGGTAGGTATCTCTGCTGGGTATGCAATTCTCCAGCGATTCTGGGTACAATTCTCCAGCCCTCAATCAGAAACACAAACAGAAATAAAACAACAACAAACCTGCAACAGAACTAATCTGCAGTAATGTTAAGTGAGGACAGGGGTGACCTGTGCAGGGTGGAGTGGAGGGCTACAGAGAGGAAACCTCTTGGAAAACATTGGGAAGTTCTGTTTTCTGATTGGGTGCTCACAATGTGGTGTTTACTTTGCCAGCAATCTATGTAGCAATATATTTACATGTGTACTTTTGCTTAATTTTGTTTAGCATCAGTGGAAAGATTTTTCCAAAACAGCACCTAGTGAGGATGGGTCTCATTCAAATGCCAACCAGAGCAGCTCATAAGGCCACAATGGTCTCATAGACACTTATTCTGTTGGAACGCTAGGCAGCTTTCCCCTACACTGTAAGCACAGCTCTTGCTCATTCTTGTGTCCTGATGTCTAGTCAAGGGAAGACAGCAGTCTGGGTCTCATGTAGTAGTTTTATGTTCTTCACCTCCCTTTTTCTTTATTTTCTTCTTGAATGCTACCAAGCAAGACCCTGTCTCAAAACTAATAAAACCATTATTTTTTAACATAGCTATTTTTCTTATCCTGCCCTCACTTTATTTTTTTGCATTGAAAATATTATTCTGAGGGGAGTCCAGGATATAAGAAAAAGCTGCAGATCTGAAGTTTATTCCAATATTTAACCATGGAGTAACCAAAACACACCAACAGAAATAAAGGACTATCGATTCCTTACCTCAGAGATTAGTTTGGTGCTTAAGCTACTGTTTAACCAATGGAGGAAGCATAGACATTTTGTGGTGGCTGGGGCTGGGGCAGGTGAAGTCCCCCATGGAGAGTGGATCTCAAAGGTGGCACTGTGGCATATCCATGTAGATACCAGGCATGAACAGCCACAGTCCAGGGCTGGTAGCATCTTGTTCCTAGAGAACTTTTGATTAAGGTGAATCTGCACAGCCTGAATTGTAGCCCTTGTAGTCCCAACTATATTTTGCCTTAATTTTTAAAAACAACTCAAAGTCCCATTGTCTGCTCCATCTTGCATCACCACAGGGAAAAATGGAAAAATTAAAAAGCAAAATCAGTATTTCTAAACAAACAAAAAACAGACAGTCTGGCACCAATGGCTCATGCCTATACTCAGGCAATTCAGGCGGCCAAGATCTAAGAATTGCAATTTGAAGCCAGCCTGGCTAGAAAAATCCATGTGTTTCTTGCCTCCAGTTAACCACCAAAGAGCTCTAAGTGTAGGTATGGCTCAAGTGGTAGAGAATCAGCCTTGAAAAAGCAAAGGAAGAGTATGAGGACCTGACTTCGAGGCCCGGGTTCAGTCTGTGCACACACACAATCCAAAAAAATTAGTGAGAGTCCAGCAGAGAAACCAAGCTCCTTAGTTTGAGTTTTTGTTTTGTTTTGATTTTTTGCGATACAGTTTCACTAAGTACCCATGCTGGCCTTAAACTCTTGATCCTCTTGCTACAGCCTCCCAAATGCTAGGATTATGATATGCATTGCCAGACTGGCTATAGGTCCAGGATTTTAGTTACATGGTACAGTTTTCACATTAGTAAAACAGGTGTTGTAATGAATGGACCTATGATCCTATAGTTAGGAAGATAAGGAAGTTAGTAGCTATAGACCACAAAGGTCAGTGACTAGCCCATGCCAAACACTGTTACATATACAGAGTTCATCTTGGTTTTCTTTTCCCTTTCCCATCAACTAAGTTTTTAAAACCCAAGAAAAAAAATGAAAATCAAGAAAAATGTCTCTAGAAATTACTAGCTCCAATGTTTACCAACCTAGTGCTTGAGACATTGTTTTTTTTTTTAAGTTATATTGCCAGGAGCTAGTGGCTCACACTTGTAACCCTAACTACTTTAGGAGGCTGAGATCTGAGGATCATGGTTCAAAGCCAGCCTGGGTAGGAAAGTCTGTGAGTCACTTATCTACAATGAACCACCAAAAAAACAGAAGTAAAGCTGTGGCTCAAGTGGTAGAGAGCTAGCCTTGAGGAAAAAAAAGAATAAAAGTGATTGTGATATGCTTTTTGGTCATTCTGAAATTTGAAAAAGAAAAGATGAAGAAATGTCAGTGTTGATGGTGATGCTTAGCTATAGAGCATGTGCTTACCATAACCAAGGCCCTGAGCTCAATCCCCAGTACCAAAAATAAAAAGACAAATGAGTTATGTGACTGTCCCTCTCTCCCCCAAAAATACCTTCAAAAGCCAGAGAACAAGTCTACAGCCATATCAACCTGAGTATCATTAAAAGTCAGAGAAGAAGATCCTGATAGCCACTACCTCTGCCTACCCTAACAGCCCTGGCAATTATTATATTCTGGGGAGATGGTCCTGCTCCTCTCTCTTTTGTGGCCTGTCACTTGCGGTGCTTGAGGTCTACAGCATGCTGCATTCTAGTAGTGGGAGAAATCTTCACTCTGTGATTATCAACCTGGCCTACTAATTTGATTTTAGCTCAAAAATGCAAAGAGAAATCCTCTGCCTAAAGTTCTCAGGTATTTGGACTACTCTGAATAAAAGATGGGAAAAAAAATCTCTAACTGAAAATAATAGCGCATTTGTCAAGTTGATGGGAAAATAAAATCAGGTAAAGCCTTTCAAACAAAACTTCAAAAATGAAACAAAACAAACCGACTTTTCTGGGGAGGAAGGGCATGATACAAGAAGCATGTTACAAGAAGGGATATCTGGTCTACCTCTGTCATTCTGTAGAGAAGGCAAAACAATAGAACACACACGAAACTTGCACAGGTAAGGACAAATGTAGCTCTTTCAAAAACACAAGGCATCAAGCACACCTTCCAGCTGTCTAGTGCCTGCCTCCCTGAAATAGAGCACTCTCCTTCAGTGTCTGGGCAGGAAACAAGTAGGGCTGGTTTGAAACTTGCCTGGACAACCAGAAGCATCTGGCTCACCTGCCTGCAAAACCCACACTATAAATCTCAGACTCATACCACTTCAAGTCAGCCTCCACCTCACTTTCTGGGAGGGGGAAAGCTGATAATGAATCTTATTTTCAAGGCACCAAGGGTCCAAGTCTTTCTTTAAAAAAAAAGTTTTGTTTTTTTTTTTTGTAGTGAGCATATTCTGCTGTCTTTGTTAGCAATGAATTACAACATCAAAAAGTTAGAAGAGGCCAGCTCCAACTTCCCAACCCCTGAGGTGCCCCTTGTACCCTCATTCTTCAGATTAAAGCAAAACAAAAAAAAATCCCCCCTAGTTCAGAAAGTGTGCAACATTGGACATAGGCCTTGAGCTTAGCCAGCACAGCATAATGCTTTCCATTAATTATTTACAAGCACATCGAGTTTCTAAGATGCTGGATTGCTTTCGGGTTAATGGCAAAGGTAATGCTGATTTTTATTTTTTTCTGACCTGAGAATGCAAAATGAGTCCATCCTCTTTGGTTGTTCCCCTTTAAACCTTCTGGAGACTGACAGGGCTACACTGAATTCTATTTTGCCCACGGAGGATCCACTGCGTTTTAATTTCCATCACTGTGAAATGGCACAGACAATTCTAGGTTTCCGGGTTCTGGTGCCAGGAGGAATTGAGAAGGTGTAAAGTTCAGGTGCCTTCAAAGCTATTAGAATAAACAAGCAGACAAGCAGCTCCTAGGCCACGCCCACCTCCTACAGAGAATTGCGTGTGTAGATCCACCAGCCACCACCACCACCACACTCCCAAGTTCCCAAACTTCAGTGGGGTGACCCAGTGTCAATCCTCCACACCAATGGACTTCTCAGGGTCCCTCTCTCTCTCTCTCTTGAACCCAGCACCTGAATCATATCTTTGATCACCTGTGGGCTTCAGAAGGTTCCAGGCCATTTTCCAGGCTGACATCTGGCTGCACCATCTCCTGTTTCAGTTCTCCGATCTCTGAGGCGATTGTGTCAATGAGCTATTCAAAGACAAAAATAGTATGACGTCAGCAACTGCAGAGGCGGGGCATGCTCAGAGCTTGGGGAGCTCCCAGTTCTCCAACAGGTCATGATTGTCTATTTTTTTTTAATCTTGTTCTGTGAATTTCCTCTAATCAGAGGGGGGAAAAATAAAGGGGGAGGCTGCAGCTTCCCCTTTAAAAAAGGAGAAGAACTTAGGTTTCGTTTAGGGAAGAACTTGGGTTTCTATATTATAATAAGGAAAAGAATCTCACTCCCAGTTAGGTTGCTCAACATGCACATAGACTCAGTAAATAAACCTTAATAAATCCAATTGTGTTTTGTCTAAGGAAATCATTCCAAAGGCATTCTCTGCATTTTTTGTTGCAGTCAATATTTTGACTATAGAACTATACTTCTTTAAAATACATATAGTAAATGCTAGGCATTGGTGGCTCACACTTGTAATCCTAGCCACTTAGGAGGCTGAGATATGAGGATTGTGGTTCAAAGCCAGCCTGGGTAGAAAAGTCTATGAGACTCTTATCTCCAATTAACTGCCAAAGAGCCAGAAGTGGAGCTGTGGCTCAAGTAGCAGAGTACTAAAGCAGCTCAGTGACACACACTTGAATTATGCAGACTTATTTAGCATTTTTTAAAAGAAAGAAGTCAGGAGTGGGAATATAGTTCAGTGGCACAGTGCTTGCTTATCATGTGTAATGGCCTGAATTTGATCCCCAGCAACAAGAAAAAGAGGTGAGGGATTAGGCATGGTAGTACACACTTGTCCCATATACTTGGGATGCTAAGGCAGAAGGAACACTTGAGCCCAAGAGTTCCACGCCAACTTAGGCAACATAGCCAGATTCTATCTCTGAGTGAATGAATGAAGAAAATAATAGTCTGAAACTGAAAAAAAAAATTTAAGCCAGTGGCTCACACCTCTAATCTTAGCTACTCAGGAGGCTGAGATGTAAGGATCACAGTTCGAAAGCAACCCCCACAGGAAAGTCAGTGAGACTCTTATCTCCAATAAACTTCTCAGAAAAAGCCAAAAGTGGCACTGTGGCTCTAATGATAGAGCATTAGCCTTGAGCACAAAGAAACTCAGGGACAGAGCCCAGGCCCTGAGTTCAAGTTCCAGGATAGGTATAAACAAACAAAAAGACAAATATTAAAAGCAACCAGACAAGGAAAAGGCAAGAGAAAGGATTATCCAAGTTGGGAGTGGGCAAATGAGCCCTTGGAGCCCCCATAGGGGAATGTGGCCTCTTCTTGATAAAGATTCCTGTTGCATTGTGGTCCGATGGCAACTACCTGTGAAGAGGCTGCATCCAAGTTTGAGACTGTAATAATTCAAACTCAACTATTTACTAGGAGTTTTCCCCCACAGTACTGGGGACTGAACTCAGGGCCTTGTGCATGCCAGGTAAGCTCTCTACCTATGAGATATATCCTACTTTCCCCATACCATCTCTACTGGCACTTACTGGATACTGAAAGCATAAAGGAGCTGCTCAAGTCTGCTTCTCTGCTTAGTATTTTTTTTTTGAAAAGTTACATTTTTCATCTAAGCAGGTCTATTATTGTTTTAAAGTCTCTTCAGTTTAATTTTGATATAACTAATGTCTAGAGATAGTACCCACATGAACACAGCCTCTTTAGATCCTCCATAATTTGGGGGATTCTGAAGGCATATGATCTTATAGATCTATAAGATCTATAATTCTGTAAGATTTGAGAACCAGTATTCTAGCTAAAGACAAATGTTGTCTCTTCTCAGAGGCTTTCTCCCATCAGATTACAAATTCATGCCTGTAATCCTGGCTACTCTGGAGGCTGAGATCTGAGGATCCTGGTTTGAAGCCAGCACAGGTAGAAACATCTGTAAGACTTCAAAAAGCTTGAAGTGCAGGTGTAGTTCAAGTGGCTGAGTGCCAGCCTTGGCGGGGGGGGGGGGGAAGCTAAGCCCTGAGTTTAAGCCCCAGTGTAGACACACGCACGCATGTGCGCATGCGCACGCGCACACACACACACACACACACACACACACACACACACACATACACACAAAGTAGCTTTCTTTCCTCCACTCAGACTGGAAAGGAAACTTCACTTGATCTTACAGGCTGTTTGAAAAAAATCTGATCCCATCCATCCATCCATCCAATAAACTTTATGGGCACCCACTTCATGCTAGACATAACAAAATGGAGAGTAAGACTGGAAAGTCTCTGTTCAAATGGAGATGACATTCCAATGGGACAGACAGAAAGTAGCTCTGAATGCTGAGAGGTTCTGGAAAGAAGGTAAATGAAGGATGGTGATAGAAGGAACAGCCAAAGGGGCCATACTAGCAAGCATGGGTCATGAGGACTGGCGTTTGTAAAAGTGATAGAACCAGAATGACAAGGGAGCCATGTAAAGATGGAAGAAAAACTCCCTTAGAGGATGTTCCAGAGCAAAAAGAGGCAGACAGGCACAAAATCAGGCCTCCACTGAAGGAATCTGAGTTTTCTGCTGTTATTAAACATTGGAAGGTTTTAAGTACAGCAATGACACTTGGTTTTATGGTGTAAAGAGACTATCTAGGTATAAGCTCAGCGGTAGAACATTTGCCTAGTAGTCATACTTGGGTTTGGTGAGTTGCACTGACAAAAAACAAACCAAAAAAATGTAGCTTTTGGCTAGAGAGGATTTGTTAGAGCATTAACAGACCAAGTAGGAGCCACTGTCACAGACAGGAGATCATAGTGGCCCAGGCCAATGTACAAGCAGTGGAAATAGAAAAGCAAAACCCAGAAATCAGTTGCCATAGAAATTGCTAAGACTCAGTTCATGACTGTAATCCTAACTACTCAGGAGGTTGAGATCTGAAGATCACAGTTCAAAGTCAGCAGAAAAATCAGTGAGACTCTTATATCCAGGGGTGGCTCAGGTGGTTGAGCTCCAGCCTTGAGTGAAAAGCAGGTGAGAAGGAATGGTCACACTATTAACCCCCCCCACACACACACACACATACACAAATGAAAAGAAATTGCAGTAACTTGATAGACTGGATGTGAAGGTGAAGGAAAGAACCAAGAAGGACTACTGAGTTCTCAGTTTGAGCAATTCGAGAAATGGCAGTACCTTTGAGCGGGGTGGGGATGAACGAGGAAGGGTTAGGCTTGAGGAAAAACTGAATGAGACACTGGATAGGTTAGATTATTTTTTGTCCATCATGGGACTTGAACTCTGAGCCTGGGCACTGTCGCTCAGCTCTTCAGCTCAAGGCTAGCGCTCTACTGCTTAAGCCACAGCACCACTTCTGGTTTTCTAGTTGTTTATTGGAGATAAGAGTCTCATGGAGTTTCCTGCCCGGGCTGGCTTTGAACCTCAATCCTCAGATCTCAGCCTCCTGAGTAGCTAGGATTACAGATGTGAGCCACTGGTGCCTGGCAAGTTAGATTTTTAATTCAGTTGCGTACTGGCCACCAAGTAATTCTGCCCTGTAGCTTTTGACATTCAGGATGGAGACATTTATGTACTTGGGGAAGTCACTGGCATAGATAAATGGCTGGTGCTCCAAAGCTGGGCATTGTGACACACAGAGAGTATCAGTGGAGAAGGGGTCCAGCAGGGTTCTGGACACTCCTAATTTTTTAGAGGTCAGAGAAGAAGCTAGATTAAGCCTTTTGTGCTATGCTGGCCGCTTTTGTATGTGTAACTGTGATGGGGAATTCAGGTAGAGCTTTCAGTAGCACTGGGACTTCAGGAGAAAAACTGATCAGGAAATCCCATTTCACACGTGGTAGACTAGGGGAAAAAACAGTCTGACAATGCCAAATATTCTCAGGATGTGGGAAAAGAGAATTATTCCTCATTCTGGAATGAATGAATGAATGGAAGAATATTATTCATAGATCCATTTTGGAAAGCAAGCTAACTGTATCTTCTTGGATCAAAGAGTCAGAAATCTTGATTCACATATTTGCATATGAGCTCCGGGAGATATGTATAAGAATATTGATTGTAAGGGTATAGGGACACCAAATTATACACATCCAAATTTCCATCAGCAGATAAAAGGACAGATTGAGACAGAATACTATACAGAAGGTAAAATGAATGAACCAAAGCTATATGTATTAACACATATATAGACATAAAAGTTCAAAGTTCTTTTTCTTTTCAATATTCCAGCTCAAACTAAGGACCTTACTAAGGGCTCTACCACTGAGCCACATCCTTAGCCTGAAAAGCTTTTCTAAAAAAATTAAAAAGCCAGATATGGTAAGTAGTGCTTGAGTATAGTCTCAGCTACTCAGGAGACTAAGGGACAAGCCTACTATTTTAAAACCAATGTGGGAGCAATATAGTAAGACATATCTCAAAAGCAAAGCAAAACAAAACAAACAGCATAAAAGTAAGACTAAAAGTGTTATGTATGTAATATGTAACATCATGAGAAGATGTACTAAATATTATTTCTAGATCTATATGTCTACAGAAATAATGGTGACCACAATTATATATTGGGCTTTTAATCATAACCCAGAAGAAATGGTTGTATCACAGGTTGAGGTACTTCTTCATTTGTGAGATTTTAATTCATCAATTGAAACCACTAAATGGCAACATTTATTATTTTCTTTTGTCGGTCCTGGGGCTTGAACTCAGGGCCTGGGCTCCATCCCTGAGCCTCTCTGTGCTCAAGGCTAGTGCTCTACCACTTAAACCACAACACCACTTCTGGCTTTTTCTGTTTATGTGGTATTGAGGAATCGTACCCAGGACTTTGTGCATGCTAGGCAAGCACTCTACCACTGAGCCACATTCCTGGCCCAACGGCAAGATTTATTAGGGTTGTATATTGTACCTTTCAGTATTGTGTGTGATTTCCTGTCATAATTAAAGTTGCCTGTAAAAGAAAATGAAAACACGGATGTATGTAAAGGAAGAAGGAGCTAGAAGGACAAAAGAAGATAAAGGCTGGGCCCCTTCCACTTGGCCACTCCTATGGCCCAGATGGGAGTGCCATACATACCCAACAGGAACCAAAGAGTACTCACTGCCCAATGGAGGGCCAGCCAGTCTCAGGACTTCCACTCTGGCAGGAACACAGGGCACTAAGTCTCCATACACTCTCCACCCTTCAGTTGTCCCACAGCCTCCATATTGATTTGAACATCAAAAATCTCCAATGGTCTGTCGTAGGAAAAGCAGTGCTGCCAGAAGATCTAGCTCTTACAGACACCTTTGTCTGCATCTCCAGACTTCATCCCATATATCTTCGCTCTTTATACCTTGGCACATACAAGAATCTACAATGCGACTCTGACTCACTGACACTGGCTGGCAAATCCTTGGTGACTCCACTTGTCATTGAGCAGAAGGAAGGCATAGCCACTCCAAGCCATGAAGACTGACATATGCAGAGGCTGCACCTGGCTGGATGACTAATGGGACTCTTCCCTTCCAGGTAAAGGTATCATTTCCTGCCTCTATCGTTTTTCTCCCACACCAATACATCCACACTCACCTGGTCTAACAAGTAAGATCTTCTTTCCTGACAACTGGCCCAAAGTCCAATGTTCCAGGGTTGCCCTCCCAGAATTATGTTTATTTTTTCTACCTCTATAAGGAAAAGTGATCATGACAGAATTGGCCTTCCCTCTGAGTCAGTTCCCACTGACTGGATTTTGGGTGTGCCACACATTATAAATGTAAGTCTTGATAAATGTATGTCTTCTCTTTTCTCTTTTCTTTTCCCTTCCCTTCTGTTCTGTTCTTTCTTTTTGACTCCTCTCTTCTCTTGTATTGAAATTTTTCCTAATTTTCTTCTTTGAGGATACATAGAGATAACTTATCACTCACCTCTCACAGCTCTCTTGATAAAACCATTAGCAGTTTCAGGGTAAGCCCTTATCCAAATTGGTGTTGTACTAATTGATGTTCCTCTGATTTCACTTCCACAACTCAAGATCCTGGCAAATTCCTGAACCTCTCTAGAATTCCTTCAAGAAGGGGGCAGGTGCATACATACATAATCCCACACTTGGTTCAACTTCCCAGAAGTGTTTAAGTGGCTCCAGACACATAGTTGTGATTTGATGCAGTTGGAGGGTGAGATGAGACATCAAGCGGTCAGGGCGTAGAGTGAGTGAGATGCTGGTTCTCACCCCCACACCACACTCCATCTGTGTCATCCCCTCAAAAAACAAACGGTGAGTAAAGGCTCAAATCCAAGTGTTAGCCATCTACAGAGCCCAGTAGACCTGACAAAACTAGGGCATTGTCTGGGTTTGTTTATCTCTGCAGGTATCCACAGCAAAACTCTTCAGAAGTTGGGGAAGGAGATAGGAGTGCAGTTTCTGGTACATACTTGCCTAAGCGAGCAAGGCCCTGCATTTGATTCCCTAGTCATGGGGAAAGAGACAAATGAAATAAACATGAGCTCCTGGCCTGGATGGGGAATGCTGCCCCAGACGCAGAAGTGTAGGGTCCTGGTGATCACTTGAGAATACAGGCAGCTCAGGTGTGGGTCTCTGAGTCCTCTTTTTCATTTATGTAGAAACCCAGTGCCCTTGGGCTCTTGTGAACAAGCCTTTGGGCCTCAGGGATCATGAGGTATACACCTGGGTGACTTTGCGTGCAAACTGGCAGAAGAAAAACGCATGGAAGTTTGAGTTCTTTCCCAGCCCTTTGAAGTGACGCCCAGGGCTGGGCCCAGGCAAGGCCGGGCCTGCCACGTTCCAGCCTGGCTCAGGAGCCTTCACCAATTTGTACTATTTTGTAATCATTCTGGGTAATTTCTCTGTAGGCAGGGCCCTTATCCATGAAGCCACGTGTACAGTTTCAGAGCAGTCTGTGGCCTGGTAGTGTGGAGTAGAGAGGCAAGTACACTAGCTTTGATTCCAGCTAAGAAAGACTCACTTTTAAGCCCCATTTCAACTTCCCTTGGGCCTGGGTCACCATGGGCTAGTGGGTTATCGAAGTGGGTGGCTTCATCTCTAAAATTTCAAAGCTAAGACCAACACTACAGAAGGGTGGGCAGAGGATTAAACTGAACCATACCATTCAGGTATTATGCAATAGGGTTTGTAAGTGCTCCTGAATATTCTCTATTTACTCCTTAGTTTTCGTAATCATGGTTAAACAGGTGGCTCATAAAAGACTCTTAAAATGGGCCTACATACCTCTCAGTCTGGAAAGAGCCATTGAATGCCCCACAGCAAAGAATTGGGGCCCCAATCTACTTCTGCTTGTCTACCCAGCAGTCTAATCTAGACATTTGCCCTCCAGACGGCCAATTTCCCTCTAATGGGGAGACATGAATCCCTTCAGGCCCCTTAAGGAGAGGGAAAAAGGGAGGGACCCCGAATCTTGTTTACTTTTAGGGTTAGATAAAAGGAGAAAAATTCCCTTGGAGGTCAACTAAAAATAAAACAAGAAAGTGCTTATAGAGAAAGTTCTTGTCATGGGGCTTTTCAAATTCCTGATCTCTCACTCAGGAATGTTATCAGTAGTTTAAAAAGGGATGTGTAGCTGATAGGAGGAAGACTTGAAACCTAGGGTGTGAGAAAAGTCAAGTGCTTGGCTCCCAGCTATGGAGATTTTTTTTTTTCTATTCTTTAACCCATCAACTTGGCCTTGGGGAAGCGGTGGGCTTTTACAGTCCAGGCATGAGTTGCGTGGGAACAGGTCTGCCACCAGAACCAGAGAAATCACTTCTAAAGAAAAGCACTGCACACTTACTGCTTTAAGAGTCTTGCTTGTAGAGTTGGGAATGTGGCTCAGTGGTAGAGTGCTTGCCTAGCATACATGAAGCCCTGGGTTTGATTCCTCAGTACCACATAAGTAGAAAAAGCCAGAAGTGGCTCAACAGGTGGAATGCTAACCTTGAGCTCTGGGACAGTGCCCAGCCCCTTAGTTCAAGCTCCAGAACTGGTCAAAAAAAAAAATCTTGCTTGTGTATCTCTGTAGAGAAAAACAAACCCAGGCAATGCCCTGGCTTTGTCAGTTGAACTTTACTGGGCTCTGCCCATGTAGATGGCTGTTTCTTGGGTTCAGGTCTTACTCACCATTTGGATTTTGGGGGATGACACAAGATGCAGTGTGGTTTGGTTTGGGGTAAGAGCCACTGTCTCACCCCTGACTGCACCAAGTAGCATTTATGTATTTCTCTACAACCACTTCTTTACTACCACTTCGAAACACTTTTGGGAGGCCAGACTGTGAAAATCAGCACTTACCTGCCAGCTATCCATCTGAGAAGCAACTGAGCAACCCTTCCCCTTCCTGAAGGAATTCTACTCAGGTATGGGAAGGTAGCATGCCCCTGCAGGGCTGGAGGAGCTCCCGCTTCTGGGGGGGGGTGTCGCATGCCACGAATTTTCTAACGGAGTCACAGGAACTCACATTGTGAGTTGTTGTTGTTATTATAAAGGTGATATACAGAGAGGTTACTGTACATAAGTCAGGAAAAGAGTGAATTTCTTTTTTGGACAATGTCACCCCTTCCCTTGCTCTCTCTGCTTTTTCCCTCCATCCCTACCCCTAAGTTGAATAGTTCATTTTCAACATAGTGTCTAGTGAATACCACTGTTGTATTTGTTCACTCTTTTTCTCTCTATTCCTGTACCCCCACCTTACTCTCCCAAAATCATATAAATGAATAAACAGAACAAAAAGAAAAAAACACAAACAGCAAAAAAAGAGTAAAAACCTCTTGTTTTCATCTCATGGAGTTGATTTAGATGAATATTATTTTAGATGATCAGATGCACATAGGCATTGTGCCTTTCTTTTCCTCTCCTAAGAGCATCCTCCTTGGGTGTGTGTGTGTGAAGGCCTAGACCTTCCTCCTCTTGCATACAGCATAATTGCCAAGATGCATCTCAGAAGAACCTTGCCTTTATAAGTACTTTGTAAGATCTAGGTATGTAGCTCGATGAGTACATGTGTATAAAGGTTTTGGGGCTCCCCCCACAGCACAACCCTACCACCACACACACACATCCATACACACACACACACCCCTCAACTTGTGTTACACAAATATTTTTGCACTCATGTTTTTAATTATAATTATAAATTAAATATGAATACATTCCCAATGAAAAAATTAAGTACTGTAGTTGCAACTAATCTCCTGTGATGATCTTTTATATTCCCTTTTACCTACCCAGAGGTAGTTAATATGGTTAGTTCAACATGGATCATTCTTTGTGTGTATAGGAGTAGGGCATCTAGGGCTTGAACTCAGAGCTTGGGCCCTGTCCCTCAGCTCTTTTGCTCAAGGCTAGCATTCTACCACTTGAGCCACATCCCACTTCTAACTTGCTGGTGGTTAATTGGAGGTAAGAGTCTCTTAAACTTTCCTGTTCAGGCTGGCTATGAACCATGATCCTCAGATCTGTTTCCTGAGTAGATATGTTACAGGTATGAGTCACTGGGACCCATCTTTTCTTTTCTTTTTTTTTTTTGAGATGGGGTCTCATTATGTCTTCTCCCAGGCAGGCCTCAAATTCATCTTCCTCCTGCCATACCATCATACCATGCCTGATTGGATAATGCACAGTGTCTTTCTGCCCATTACAGTACTGGAGAAGTCCACAGCAGGCCCTGGAACACATTACTTGTTGAATGAACCCATTGCCCTTCCCTCTTCGGCCTTCTTCCTCGTAACTTCCCTGTTTGTCTGCCCTCCAGATGGGGGTAAATAGGGACAGGATGGGGTGGAGCTCTCACTTAGTCCATTATAATCTCAGCTGGACAGAATGGGGAAGTAGCAGAAATGTGGCATTCACTAAACAAAAAAAGAGGCTGCTCATGATTTTGAAGGTATTCATCACCAAAGCCCACTTCTGTGGCTGGACATGGAGGACGCAATTGTCTCTTCTGATCTTAGAAGCTCTACTGAAGGGCAGCCATTTGCTTTAAAACATACTACCTCCAATAAGCAGGTTAAAAGCTGCATCTACCAAGACATCAGAGACCAAAGTTGGCTCCACCTTGCCAGATACTCCTCACCAATATAATAGAAGTTATGAAGGCTGAGAGAACCACTGGTTCAGGGTAGCTTCTAGATGACAAACCCATAGTGGGATTTTTTTTTCCTTTTAAAATAATATTAGAAGTCAGGCATTGGTGGTTCATGCCTGGAATCCTAACTTCTCAGATGGTTGAGATCTGACAACCACATTTTGAAATCAGCCCAGGCAGAAAAGTCCATGAGACTCTTATCTCCAGTAAACTAGCAAAAAAGTTGGAAGTGGAGCTGTGGCTCAAGTGGTAGAGTACCAGCCTTGAACAAAAAACTTAAGAGACAATATCCAGGCCCTGGAGTTCAAGCCCCAGTACTGGCAGGCACAAATTAGGAATTACCCTCAGAACAATCAGACACAAACTTCAATTGAGTAGTGTATCCTTAGAAAAAAGCAAAAATATTTTTAGGAAGCACAATGTATAGTGTCCAACACATGAAACAGAAGCAGCTTTGAGGCTGTATTTTCAGGTCACTGTTCTGCTAAGGCCTTGATATATTTTGTCCCTGTCTGAGACCAGTACTTTGTTATTTTGTGACCCCAGACTTCAGACAAGAGTGCCATAGTTTTGCTAGTGCCCAGCATTTGCAGGTTGAGTAACAAACTATGTAACAGAAGCACCATGGAGGAGGAAATTCCTAAGGATTGTCATGAGTGTCTTCTGTATCACTGGTTAGTTTGAGCAGTTGTATTTTAGTTTGAATTTGAATTTTTCTTCTTTTATATTTTCAAGAATAATTCACAGGAAACTCTCTTTCAATAGAGTCTCACTATGAAGGTTAGGCCAACCTCAGGACTCTTACCCTAGAGTGCTGAGAATATAGCTGTGGCTTAGAGTAACTCACTAAGCATCAGGCTCTGCAGTTTTAGCAAGGAACAGGCCTTCCAGCCTGGGGTTCTCTCCAGGTGTGACCCAGGCTATAGAAAGGCATGTTGCCCATGGTCTGTTTTGTGCTGCTATAATAGAATACCTGGGACCAGACAGTTCATAAAGAAGAAAAATCATAGTTCTTCCAGTTCAGGAGGAGGTTGGGAAGTCCCAAGTCAAGGGACCGACTTCCTGCAAAGGCATTCTTGTCATGTCAGTCCACTGTAGAAGGCAGAAAGGCAACACGTTGCTCATGTGAGAGGAAGACTCAGCACTCATCACCCACTGGCAACTTCACAGCTCCTACCTTGCCCAACACTGCTGCAATGGGGGCGTAAGTTTCCAACACATCGACTTGGATGGCCATATTCAAACTTTTGAAAATTAACCCTGAAGTTTGGGACTATTCATTTTTAACGGACTTGCCAACTGGGACACATGGGTCTTGCCCTGGTGGTTGTTTAATCTCTTCAGACTTCAGAGCCCTCATGCTTAAGCAGATCAATGAGTTTCTAAAGCCTCTTTTGGCTCAAACATAGTGCTCCCCAGATGGTAAGCTTTACTTTCCTGGACCTAATGGTGCAGATACTGCAGTCATGTCACTTCCCTTTTTCCACCTTCCTGTTGACCAGCTGTCTTCTTCGGGCTTTCTACAAGCCTTGGAGAGAAACATGATTCACCATTTCTGGAAGGCAATCTGAATGCATATGGCAACATTTATCATATAAAAACAATTGGCCTCAATGTTTCTAATTCTAGGAATTGACCCAAAGTACCAGTCAGCCGTGTACAAGAATGTTCTTGGCAACATTATTTATAATGGTGAACAATGGAAAAATGACTGTCTTAACCGTGGATTAGGTAACTAAAGCATGAAACAGCAGTATAATGGAATACTAAGCAGCCGAGAAGTGTCAATTCTGGTATTTATTGCGATAACATATTAACACATACTATGTGTTAATAACAATATATTACATTATTTAGTAGAAAAAAACAAGTTGCAAAATACCATGTGTTTGATAAGCCCATCTATTAATATAGATGGAAGCACTTACTGCAATTATGCACATAGAACTACAGACAGAGAAATATGTAGGTTCCTCAATGTCTAGATATTTATGGCTCATTGGTGGTGGAGTATCAGTGGTACAATATAGGTGAGTTTTTTTTTCTTTACACAATTTTTTTCTTCTCCTGTAAAAATTCTATATTTTTTCCCTATTGAAAAACAGCTGGTTTTCTTTTGGGCTGAGCAGAATAATCAAGTCATTTTAAGGGGGGGCACTTAGCAGAGACTCGACTTAGACAACAGGAACTTAATTCTGCCAAATGGAAATGTTGACAATAGATCACTTCACTGAGATAAGCCTTACAAAGAAAGGAAATAGATACTCTATCAAGTTTCATGGCTTGCTGAATTATGGTCTCTACACCTTGGAGTCAGGGCTGGCTATTCAGAACAACTGTACTCACCTATCCATGCCCCCCGCCTCTCTTTAAGCTGGGTCTCACTATGTAGCTCAGGCTATGCTATAATTTTCTATCTTCCTTCTTCAGTCCTCTAAGTGCTGGGATTATAGGTGTGTGCGCCAATGTGCCTGGCTCTATCTCTTTTTTTCCCTTTAATATGCAATCACAGTCACTCTTCATTCTAAAACATTAGTTATGTGACAGGCATTTATTTTGTGTCTAGTTAAAAGAAATACAGAGTAACTCAGAGCTATAATTTTCCTTATGCCCCACTGCTTCTACATGACCTACTTCAAACATCTAGTCTTCCCCATATGGTTTTTGCCCTATACCAGTAGTGCAGCATCTGAGCAGGCAAGATTTCCATAAAGCGGCTCCTGCTCTACCAACACAACCATGCACCGAGGTGAAATATGTTGGTTATTTATACAAGGCATCCCAAACCCCACAGGTGTTGGGGGAGGGAATGCAAACACAGAACTCTCCACATCTACTGACAAGAAGGCTCTGAGGATGACCACCTTTGTCTGGGGAGCACACGTCTATAAAAATAACTAACAGATGGGCTGGGAAGGTGGCTCAGTGGTAGAGCACTTGCCTTGCATGCCTAAGGCCCTGGGTTCGATTCCCCAGCACCACATAAGCAAAAAAAGAAAAAAGCCGGAAGTGCCGCTATGGCTCAAGTGGTAGAGCGCTAGCCTTGAGCTGAAGAGCTGAGGGACAGTGCCCAGGCCCAGAGACCAGGCCCCACAACCGGACCCCCAAAAAAAAATAACTAAAAGATGCCTAAAGCCCTGCTCCTGAGGACAGTAACTGCAATAATTGAGAATTTCAGTTATCATTTGGAGAAAAAGAGAGAGAGAGAGAGAGACAGAGAAGGAAGGAAGGAAGGAAGGAAGGAAGGAAGGAAGGAAGGAAGGAAGGAAGGAAGGAAGGAAAAGAAAGAAGGAAGGAAGGAAAGGAAGGAAGGAAGAAAGGAAGAAAGGAAGGAAGAAAGAAAGAAAGGAAAGAAGGAAGGAAGGAAGGAAGGAAGGAAGGAAGGAAGGAAGGAAGGAAGGAAGGAAGGAAGGGGAAAAAACAAGCAGGAGGGAGGAAGGAAGGAGGAAAGAAAGGAAAGAAGGAAGGAAGGAAAGAAAGAAAGAAAGAAAACTAAAGATGGAGTGGGAGTTGAAAGGAGAAGAACTAGAGTGGGACATAAAGCTGAAATTCCTATCAAGATGGAAACAGAACATGAATTTTTTTTCTATAAGTCAAGCATGATAATGTCTTCTGAGTACATGTATTTGATTAAGAGAAGGAAGAAGAGAGCTGGGAAGGTGGCTCAGTGGTAGAGCGCTTGCCTTGCATGCCTGAAGCCCTGAGTTCAATTCCTCAGCACCACATAAGAAAAAAGAAAAAAGCCGGAAGTGGCACTGTGGCTCAAGTGGTAGAGTGCTAGCCTTGAGCTGAAGAGCTGAAGGACAGCGCCCAGGCCAGAGTTCAGGCCCCACGACCGGACCCAAAACAAACAAACAAATAAATAAAAGAGAAGGAAGAAGACAGGTATTATGCAAAGGTACTATTGTAAGCAAGTGTGCAGCTCAGTCATTTTTAGTCCCATATAGATGACCAGCAACATTTGGGTTGGGGGATGAATCACTGACATCTGAAACTTACTGAATACCCAGGGCTGGTTCTTCCTCCAGAAGCTGAGCTCTGATGAGAAGCTTGTAAGGGGGCCCAGGTGCATCTACTACATGGGAGCCCATGGTGCTCAGAGGTGCCCATTCCTCTACTTCTACAGGCTTCTACTGTAATTACTTGGATATCTCACCCAAGAATTCAGGATCCACTGTGGTCAGGAGGGGGCACAGGGCAGACTGGATTACTGAGGAGTGAATACCTCAGAGCGGCCCTCCCTCAACCAAGAACTCAGGGGAGAAGGCATATAAACACCCCAACTTCCTCGCCCCTAGGTAGAATAACTCAGGCACTCGTAGTACCTCCCAAGAGGATCCCAGCAGGAGCGAACCCCAAAGCACAGGCAACAAAAGCAAAAAGTTGACCAATGGGATCACATCAAACTGAAAAGCTTCTGCACAGCAAAGGAAATGAAAGAGAAAAATAGCTGTAAACTTTACATCTGGGATTCATATCCAGAATAAACAACTCAATAGCCTGGAAACAAATATCTTGATTTTTAAAAAAAATAAGGAAAAGAAATCAGGGATCTCAACAGACATTTCTCAAAAGAGGACAAACAAAATGGTGAACAGGTATATGAAAATGGTCATGGAAATGTAAATTAAACCACAATCAGACCAGTGGCTCATGTCTATAATCTTAGGAAGCTGAGATTTGAGGATCAAGGTTTGAAGCCAGCCTGGCAGGAAAGTCCATGAACCTTATCTCTAATGAACCACCAAAATGCCAAAAGTGGAGATGTAACTTAAGGAGTAGAGTGCTAACCTTGAGCAAAAAAGCTAAGGGACATTACCCAGGCTCTGAGTTCAAGTCCTAGTACAGACACTCATGCATGCATGCATGGGCGCGCGCGCACGCGCGCACACACACACACACACACACACACACACACGTACCTCTAAACCCCCCAAAATAACCATCTATGATCAGGTATCACCTTGCCATAATTAGAAAGGCCATTAAAAAAAAAACTAACAGCAAGTGCTGGTGTGGACAAGAAGGCTGTGGATGGAGATGTACATAAGTACAGATCCTATGCGAGATGATATGGAGGGTCTTCAAATTATCAGCTTCTCTGATCACTGGATTGATGGGACTCTTACTGAAGCCACTTACCTGTTCCAGCCAGCAAACACTGGGAGCTACAGGACACAAGAGGGACCCAGATTCAAGTTCAGCTTTCTCAGAGACCCATCACAACACACATGTACATGGGCCTGAAGAGAAGTTTCAACATTCTTATTCAAGGCAGGAGGACTAAATAATATTCCTTAAAAACAGAACCCAATCCATGTAATAAACCACAGTATTATTCATCGAAGCTAAAGCTAAAAGCAATGCCAGTCTGAATGCATTTCCCTATCATGGAATATTATTCAGCCTTGAAAAGAAAATTCTAATACATGTGATCAAATGGGCAGATCATGAAGACACTGTGTAAGTGAAACACACCAGTCACAAAAGGATAGATAATGTGATAGACTTACAGGAAGGCATCGAGAGTTATCCAATTCATAGAAACAGAAAGTAGAATGGTGGCTGTCAGGAATTAGGGGAGGGGAAGTGGGGAGTGGGAAATGGTTGGAGGAGTACAGTTTCAATTTTACAAGAGGAAAGGTTTCAGAACTGGATAGTTGGGATGGTTACTCAATCTGAGTGCATTCAATACCACAGAACTACGTATGGGTTGTTTTATTAGCATATATAAATTGCACAAAGGGTTCTACTGTATTATTTGCATACATTCACAATATATGCTTTAAAAACATTCACCCCTTCTATTATTCCCTTTTATTAAAACATTTTAATGGGTTTTTTATCCTCATATGTATATTGAAATATGTCAATCATATAGATCCTCTCTCCATCCTCTCTTTCTCCTCCTGAGGGGGAAAGAAATGGTTTAAGGGTATGGCCAGGGCAGTCAGCAAACTCTCCAGATGGGGTTGGGATTAGAGAAGAGTGTTGGACTGATGTATCATTTCTTGGTTCTGATCATTTGCTATGCTTACATTAAGAAAACATTCCTGTAAAAGGTAGGGAACATCTCCAATATATTCCCAAATGGCTCAGAAACGATGCTACTGAACATACATAACTTTATATGAAAAGATGAAATGAGAGAATCATCGAGCGAAGGGAACAAAATATAGACATGGTGAATCTGGAATCTGGGTAATTGAGTACACAGGAATTCTTTGTGCTCTGCTTGCAACTTTTCTGGACATTTATATTCTCTCAGTAAAAAGCCACTCTTCTTCTAGGGAACGCAGATCACATCAAATGATGCACAGGGGAGTGAAAACCAGGCTGCTAGGGGAGCCCCTCCTGAACATTTCCAAAACTTACATTGTATGTATCAATACATATATATGTTTATTCTTATCGCTGGGAATCCTCTCCTTTGCAAAGTTGAGTAAGCTCTGTTCTTTGCCTTCACCATTGCAATATCGAAACCCAAGTGTGGCCCGCTGCCCCAGGCACCACACCCCTTCCTGCAGGGGCCATACCATGGTGCAGTGCACCCCAACCACACCCAGCACAGCCCCTTCCCCAGGGCTCCTGCTTGATGCACCAGGGGACCAACGCCCAAGTGGCTATTTGCCCTGGCACAGGCCAACTTAGCTGCCAAATGAGTTCTGGTACCCCACAGCCTCAGCTTATAATCTGCTCTGTCTTTTACTTCTTAGGGGACCCGTCGAGCAAGACTGCATCCTCCCTGAGCCCTAACTTCTTCACCTGGTGGTGAAAAGAACCTGGAAAAGAACCAGGAAAAGAACCTAGACCAAAATCAGCCCATATGGGTGGTGAAGGCAGTTGCTAAGGGTGAGTTGGACATCAATATGCATGCACTTTCTTGCTTACACACACACACACACACACACACACACACACACACACAAATATGCATGACTTAGAGCTTTGCTACTTCCTGGCATCACAGGACAGGGGCCTTTTTTATTTTTTGTTGGTCATGGGGCTTGAACTCTGGGTCTGGGCACTGTCCCTCAGCTCTTCAGCTCAAGGCTAGCACTCTACCACTTGAGCCACAGTGCCATTTCCTGTTTCTGTTGGTTAACTGGAGATAAGAGTCTCATGGTCTGAGTCAGGCAGAAAAGGTCAGATAAGTTGATGTTAGGGAAATGAACCCTAAGATATGTATTCAAATGTTTTTTTTTCTTTCATGCGATTGTTTCTAACACATTTATAAGATTATTTCTTTGTTGCTTTGTATGTCCTCCCCCATGGTATAACCCCTGCTTTCACTGTATTTGATGTTGGTATAATTTGTGGAGGGGAAGGAAAAAATAAATCGTTTAAATAGGGATACAGGTGGACCCATTGCAACAATGAGACGTACAAGTCCTTTTGTCGAAATGAACTTTACAACTTTGTTGGTGGGGGCGGGGCGGGGGGAGGATGGAATGGGAAGGGGAAACAAAAGAGGAGGCTACAATGCTTGATAAGAAATGCACCCATTATCTTGCTCATGTAATTGTAACCCCTCTGTACAGTATTTTCACAATAAAAAAAAAAAAAAGAGTCTCACGGACTTTCCTGCCTGGGCTGGCTTTGAGCCATGATCCTCAGATTTTAGCCTCCTGAGTAGCTAGGATTACAGGCATGAGCCACTGGCACCCAGCTGACAGGGGCCCTTTTTAATCCCGCCCTATAAATTTGGAAACCAAGGCTCCAAGAGCCTGTTCAACATCCCACAGCTAGAAATGGTGTGAAGGAATTACAGCAGGAACCATGAATCCACTGGTATTTCTGAGGTAAGCTAGGCACAGCTTTGATGCACTAATGTTGGGCTCTATTATACCTAAAACTATGCAGACCCCCGGAGTGCCCCTAAGGCTGACCCTGGGTCAGACTGACCAGCTTCATCTCAGACCCCAAGGCTCTTCCAATGCTACCCCACCCTCTTCCTCTCTGAGTTCACCTTCCTGTATCTGTGCATCCTCCTGGTGGGTAGACACTTCCTGCTGGCAATAAGAACAGTAAAAGGATGCTCTCTGTGCAGAGGAAGGCCAGTCTGGAAGCCAGGGATGATGTTTGGAACGGAAGCTTCTATCTAAGAGCCCAGCTGAGCACAGCGCAGCAGCCTCCTTATCTAAAAACAGTCCCTCACCTCCTTCCCCAGGAAGAGCAGTTACATGTCACAGGTCATTCTCTGGTGGCTTTGGGGACACGCTTGCCTCACACAGGCTGACATATCCTGTCCTTATGGCAGTTAGAAGAAGTTAACACTTAAATACAAGATTTTACGTACACATCAGGAAAATGGCATCAAAATCCAGACTTCTACTTTTCTTCAACACTTTATCATGGTGTTGTTGACCTCTTTTTTTTTTAGAGCAAATACTTTTATTAGTGTATATTAATTGTACAAAAGGATTTCACCATGTTATTTCACCAGACATATATTGTACCTTGGTCACATGGGCCTTCTCTGTTGTTCTTGTATCCTCTCTGGCCCCATTTTTCAGCAGTTTTGAAAAGACAGAGTTAATTTATGTCTTCTTCATACATAGCCATAGTGTATGTTGGTATTATTCCCCCATCATTCTGTTCCTTCTTCCCCCTCCTCTCATCCCCAGCATGTTCATGTTATATACTCTGTCTAGATTCTGCATAGGAGAGGAACCATGCAATCTTTATCCTTCTGAACCTGCTTTATTTTGTTTAACATGATGATCTCCAGTTCCATTCATGTCAATAATGTAATTTCGTTCTTCCTTATGGCAGAATAAATGCTCCATTGTGTATATGTACATTTTCTGTATCCATTTATCAGCTGGAGGGTAGCTAGGCTGATTCCATAGCTTGGTGATTGTGAATACTGCTGATTTACATTCTTCAGATATATATCCAAGAGTGGTATTGGTATTATGGGGTCATATGGTAGTGCTAGTTTTTATTTTTATTTTTATGTAGAACCTCCTACTGATTTCCATAGTGGTTGTACTAATTTACATTCCCATTGTTTGTTCTTGATAATAGTCATTCTGATTGAGGTAAGATGAATCTCAGTGTCATTTTTTATTTACATTTTCTTTATAATCATAGACGTTGAATGTTTCTCCATTTATTTATGGCCATTATGTTTCATCATCTGAGAAATGTCTGTTCAATTCCTTTGGCCATTAATGGAATTGTTGGTTCTTTAGGAGTGTAGCATTTTGAACTACTTATGCATTGTTTTTAATTCCTTATCAGATAGTCGGAAGCGATGTTTCCCACTCTGTAAACTATCTCTTTATTCTGTTAGTCATTTCTTTTGCTGTGTCAAAGAAGCTTTTTAATTTGATGCAATCCAATTTATCAACACTTGTTCTTATTTGCTGAGTTACTAGAGTCCTTTCTGGGAAGTTGTTGCTTATGCCTTTATCTTCTGGTGTTATATTTATGATTTTTCTGTGGTAGTTTCAAATTTCCAGTTTTCAAGCCATTTTGAACAGATTTTAGGACCGGGTGAGAGGCAGGGATCCATCCAGTTTTAGTCTTCCACAAATCTTTATCCCATTTTCACAGCACCATTTGTTGCAGAGGCTGCCTTTTTTCCAAGATATATTTTGGAACAAATAGGTTTATTATTATTATTATTAAAACAAATACAATAGAGAACCATTCAATACTGCCTGTGTTGGATACAACGCTGGGTGATAACTCTATATGTTTGGGTTTTTTTGCAACTAGTCCTGTCCCTACTCAAACTTGTTCTTTACCTTTACTGTGTGCCATGGTCCCTTTTTAGTATGTATTTTTGTGGCCCGGTTATGGGATACACTTTACGTGAGTTCTGGTTTGCCCCTTTACTCCTTCCTTTCCTCCCTTTCTTCCAGCTTACTTGTTTTCTCTGTACATGTTAGTTTTCTTAGTTGATGGACTGAGGACAGTGCTAGTGTCAGACAAGCTTTCTAAAGGTAATCGGTCAGTAATATGTCACCCCCCTCTCAGTGCCTCCATGCTTTCCAAGTGCACTAAGAATAGAATCGCAACCCACAACCAGCCAGCACCCTCAACCCACCCTACTTCTCTCTTCATTTCATGCCAGCCCGCAGCCTGATTTCCTCTACACTCCCACCTTGTTCCTCTTTCAGAGTCTCTGCTCTGGGCCTGTGCACATGCATGCAGCTCCATTGCTTAGAAGCACTTGACCTTATCTCTTTCTGTCCCACGTAGTGCTTAAATGTCACCTCCCAAAACCCACTTGAATATCTCTGTGCCTTCCTCTTCTCCCTCTCCACTTTTCTCCAACTACTAACAGCCCTGCTACCATAGCTCACACTCAGTGCCTAGCCACAGTGTCTATTCAGTTCATTTAGGTGAATCAGTGCATGCACGGGTGCCTGTTTTGGGGCTTGAACTCAAGGCATAGGCGCCATCCCTGAGCTTTTTAGCTCAAGGCTAGTGTTCCACCACTTGAGCCAAAGCTCCATTTCTGGCCTTAAAAAAAATGTGGTAGTTTATTGAAGATAAGGGTCTCATGGACTTTCCTTCTGAGGCTGGCTTCAAACCCTGATCTTCAGATCTCATCCTCCTGAGCAGCTAGAATTACCGGCATGAGCAACCAGCACCCATCTTATACTGAGCTGTATGTGTGTGTGTGTGTGTGTGTGTGTGTGTGTGTGTGTGCGTGTGTGCGCACGCATACACACACACACACGCCCACGTACATGCATACTTGAGCTTGAACTCATTGTCTGGTGCTCTTCCTTAGCCTTTTTGATCAAGGATGACATTCTACAACTTGAGCCATAGCTCTACTTCTGGGGTTTTTGTTTTGTTTTGTTTTGTTTTGTTGGTGGCTAATTGAAGAGTCTCTCAGGTTTGTGTGTGCTTGGGCTGGCTTCAAAACGCCATCCTCAGATCTCAGCCTCCTGAGTAGCTACGGTTACAGGTGTGAGCCACCAACACATTCATTCAGTATCTTTATTGAACACCCACTATCACAGATCAAGTACTAAGCTTGGTGCAGGTGATACAAAATAAGACACAGTCTGTGCTCTGGAGGACATTGCAGGACATGGGTGCTAAATATTTCCTGCTGGCATGGCTGATACACAACTAGCTAGAGAATCAGCCGGAAAGAATCATCTCCTAATTTACAGCACAGATTAGGACCATGGAGCCTGAGGCTGAATTGTAAGGAAGAGGTTTGACAGCACTTGCAGCCTCTGTCCACTAGAGGCCAGTAGCTCCCCCACTCAAGTTCTGGCAACTAAAAATATTTACAGAAACCCAGTGGCCAAGCCTGAACCAGCTGTCCTGGGACAGAACAAAACCCTAAGTGGCCTGTACTGTGGAGACTCTGAAACAAGCCCAGAATCTGCAAGTAGAATGAGCAAGTGAGAAACATCCCGGTGTAAATAACACATACAAGGATGTGCCAGTTATTCAAGGTCACCAGGGATAGGTCTGAAACAAGACGGACCCTAAGTTATTCATACCACAAAAATGAGCCAGTGGCCCCCTCTCCTGACAACAAGCGTGCGCCAACTGCTTCTTCACCAACCACATCTCCAGCTCCCTTTGTTTCTCTGCTTTTGCGATCAAATCGAAGCCACCCAATCACCAAATTGTCCCTTCTTCTATTCAATATTCAACCCTCTTTCACAGTTACCAGATAAAATACAGGGCATTTAGTCAAATTGGGATTGGCTGGTCAACAGGAGTGAATATTTACAAAGTCCCTACCCAGTACCAGGCACTAGCATAGAGGGATATTGATTTGCTTGGGTTTTTGTTTTGTCTTGTTTTTGGTGAGGGTCCTGGGGCTTGAACTCAATCTGGGAGCTGTCCCTGAGCTCTTTGGCTCAAGGCTAGCACTCAAAGACTTGAGCCTGGAGATAAGTATGGCACGAACTCTCCTGTCCCAGCTGGTTTTGAACCACGATCCTCAGATCTCAGCTTCCTGAGTAGTTAGGATTACAGGCCTGAGCCACCAGTGCCTGGCCGATTTTTTTTTAATTTATTAACAGCAGTCTTACAAGGAAGTAGGTTGATCCATCTCTCACTCCAGATGAGAAAACTGAGGTCCAAAGAGTTACCAACATGTGCAAAGTCACAGGAGAAGTAGGTAGGGGAACCAGGTTAAGATTTAAGTTTTCAAGACCACACTAAAGCTACCAGCACAACTATGTTTATTGCAGCATTATTTACCATAGCTAAGATCTGGAACCAACCCAGATGCCCCTCAGTAGATGAATGGATCAAGAAAATGTGGTATATATACACAATGGAATTCTATGCCTCCATCAGAAAGAAT
>NW_012267315.1:6427255-6438841 GCF_000151885.1 Dipodomys ordii
TCTTCAGCTCAAGGCTAGAGCTCTACCACTTGAGCCACAGCGCCACTTCCGGCTTTTTTCTTTTTGCTTAGGTGATGCTGAGGATTCGAACCCAGGGCCTCAGGCATGCAAGGCAAGCGCTCTACCACTGAGCCACCTTCCCAGCCCTGAACACCAATTATTGAAGAGGCTGTCCCCACTCCCCCCACTGTATGCTTTTAGCCCACTTATCAAATATCAGATAACTAAGCATAAGTTTTTGTTTCTGGGATTTCTAATGTGCTGCATTGGTCTTCAGGTCTATTTTTTTGCGGGGGGAAGACGGAGGGGAGGGGTCCGGTCGTGGGGCCTGAACTCTGGGCCTGGGTGCTGTCCCTCAGCTCTTCAGCTCAAGGCTAGTGCTCTACCACTTGAACCACAGCACCACTTCTGGTTTTTCTCTTTTTGCTTATGTGATGCTGAGGAATCGAACCCAGGGCCTCAGGCATGCAAGGCAAGTGCTCTACCACTGAGCCACCGTCCCAGCCCAGAAGATTTTTTTTTTAAATCTAGGTTTTCACTCACTACTTCCTCACATCATTCCTGACTGTTCTCATTCCACTGCTGGTGTCTGTTGCCCCATGCTGCCCAGCCCACCCACAGGGAAGGCCCTGAGCCCTATCATCCTTTTACCCACCTTCTTCCTCTCAACACACAAACCCAAGTTCCTTTTTTAACCTAATCTCAAACAAAGATTTTGAAAGCACTAGCTTATATTAATTTGTAAGTGACCATTGCACACTACCATTAAATGCTACTACTATACTTACTAGGTCAGATAGCCATATGAACTATACCCTACACCTGTCCCAGTGGCTCTTATCAAAAGGATGAAAGAGAACCAAGAACTGGAGAAGATCATACTGCATATTGTCATGACAATGCAAATTAGGATAACCACTGTGAAAACTGAATAGAAGTTCTTTTAAAATTAAAAATAAGACAATCATATGATGCAGCGATTCCATTAACATTCCAGAGAATGTGAAATCAGGACCAAAGACATCCGCACTCTAGAGGTCATTCATGATAGCTGATATATTAGCCTCCATCTAAGTATCTATCAAGAGTTGACCATCTAATGAAAATGTGATACATATGCACAATGGACTATTCAGTCTAAGAAAAAGGAAACTTTAGCCAGGCACTGGTGGCTCATGCCTGTAACCCTAGCTACTCAGGAGGCTGAGATCTGAGAATTATGGTTTGAAGCCAACTCCAGTAGGAAAGTTTGTAAAACTCTTATCTCCAATCAATCACCAGAAAGCTGGAAGTGGAGCTGTGGCTCAAGTAGTGTAGAGTGCCAGCCTTGAGTGAAGAGGCTGAATGACAGTACCCAGGTCCTGAGTTCAAGGCCCAGTACCAGCACCTAAAACAAAAAGGTAAAAGCAAAAGGAAACCTGTCATCATAAGAACCTGGAAAAACCTGTAGGATATTCTGTTTAAGTAAAGCCTGACACATGGAGATAGATATCACGTGATCTCATTGCATCACATGATACGATTTAGGAAGGTCAGAGGAAGGTGAAAGAAGACTATATTCCAGCCAAATTATTTCCTTGACATCTTTTCATGTGGGACAGAGGGTTCCAGGTACTCCATCAGCCAAAGTGAGACCTATTGCTAAACCCAGGAGAGAAACAGCCTCTAAAACGTAAGGTCAGCTATGTGCTCTCCTCATGCTGTTGATGCTGGGCTGGCTCAAGTCAACTCAATTTCTCAAGACCCAGAGAGGATGTGACATTTTCACCTACTGATTATCAGGGTTGATTTGGTTGATCTGGCTGGTTACATTGGTATCCCCTCCCTCCCTCAACTTCCTATCCGTTCCTTCTGAAGTTTGGAGCTGAGGTGACTAGAACCACCATCTCTGATAGAGGAGGACTGTTGTTTGCTCAAAGGAATTTAAGTAGCTGCGCTCCCCTCTAAATACTCTCAAGACCCAGAGAAACATGTTTCCCTCTCTCCTGTCTTTCCCTCAATCTATTCTTGGATGATACCTTGTCTTCCAGGTTTGGGTGGAACTCCTAACTTTGACTCTCCCTCCCTGTTAATGCTAACCATGAAGCCTGGAGAAGAAACAGGGGCTAGTCTTTGGCTTCTTGCCTACAAGCCTAGACAGAATCTCCTGGGAGGTAGTAGCCTTAAGAAGTGGATTGCTATAGTTTGGATATTAAATATACTTCAAAGGCCCATGTGCTAAAGGCTGCATCCACAGAAGGTGTTATTGGGAGATGGTAGAATCTTTAAGAGGTGGGGCCTACTGGGTGCTATTGGCTCATGTTTGCAATCCTAGCTACTCAGGAGGCAGAGATCTGAGGATGGTGGTTCAAAGCCAGCCTGGGTAGTAAAGTCTATGAGACTCTTATCTCCAATTAAGTACCCAAAACAGCTGGAAGTGGAGCTGTGGCTCAAATGATAGAGTATTAGCCTTGAGCAAAAGGGACAGCACCAAGATCCAGAGTTCAAGACCGACTACTGGGGGAAAACAAAAAAAGGTGGGGCCTGGTGGGAGGTCTTTCAGTATCCAGGGGTGTGGCCTTGAAGGGTTCATGAGACTCTAGATCCTTCTTTTTCCTCTCTTTCACTTCCTGGCCATGAAGAAAACATGTTCCAACCAAGACCTGTGGCCTCACCACATGCTTACTGTCCTAGGGCCACCAATTGTGGACTGAAACCTGATGATGTTCAACAGAAACCTTTGCTGTTTGAAAGTTGATTGTCTCCAGTGTTTGCTATAGTAGTAGAAAGCTAACACATAAGCTATCCACACTGGGATCCCTTCCTCTGCGACATGAACTAATCAGGAGTTTAGACTGAATATCACAGACCAGAGCTGGCCTTCACAAGCATTTTCTTTGGTACTTAGCTTTCAAAGTTGGGATTATTGCACATAAAAGTCTGGATTTCTGGCCCTCCTTGAAAAGATGTAAAGCCTACATGCATCATTCTATGGCAGCCCTTGGTTGGAACAGAGTTAGCTTCCCCTCCTAGAAAGGGCTGACTGCCCAGCTGTTCTGTCTCCCATCTGTCCAATACCAGCCCTACTCACTCATTTTACCACATCACCCCTGTCTAGTTCTGTGTTTTGGCTTTGTGATTAAATGTTTGGTCTCAAAAAATGGTACCCCATTCACCAAGCCACACCCTTGAGTAATTTTTCAGAAAGAGAGAACATGTGAGAGAATGCTGGCTCAGGCTGACTACTAAAGAATAGAACATAGCAGAAGTTTTGTGGTTTCCCTTCAACATTAGGGTATTAAGAAACTTCTGTTTCTCCTGTCCTTTCCTGAGTTTATGGACTGAGCAACCAGAACACCATTGTGAAGATTTTACAGTATTTAAAGAGAGCACAGAAATTGTCCAGCACATAACCAATCAACTTGGTGTTAGTAAGATGAGTGTTTATAAGTTGATTGGTACATAAACCAATCAACTTAAGTTTCTGTGGCTCTAAAATTTCAACAAAGACATCTGCTGTATCAAGGCAAAGTCCTTGGTTATATGAATTTGAAGACAAGGGCAGGGGAGGTATTGTACAAGTAATGGGAGATAAATGATTTTAGTGTTAATTATTAGTAAACATTATTTAAGAATTAGAAGTCAGAGCCAGGCGCCAGTGGCTCACACCTGTAATCCTAGCTAATCAAAAGGCTGAGATCTGAGGATCGAAGTTCAAAGCCAGCCCAGGCAGGAAAGCCCCTGAGACTCTTATCTCCAATTAACCACCAGAAAACCAGAAATGCTTGCCTTGAGTTGAACAGCTGAGGGACAGGGCTCAGGACCAGAGTTAAGCCCCATGACCGACAAAAAAAAAAAAAAAATGAAAAAGAAAGAAAAAAGAATTAGAAATCAGGGGAAAAAATAAAAGTAGGGCATGATTTATCTGGTAAAAGTATGTAGTGCTATAAATTTTCCACTGGTTACTGTTTTTCTTCCCCCTTAGGGAAATACAGCTATGTGTGACTTTGTTATGTGACATTAAGGGCTCACACACTGCAAGATTATATGCCATCCTAAAGATTTCTGTTCAGAAAAACAGATAAACCTGAAGATGATGATTTTATTGGGTTTTTTTAGGATGTTGATTTTTTTTTTAAACTCGGCAAACCTATATAGCACCTATGGCATAGTACCTTTCTAAATTGCATGAAAATATGCTAATTATGAAAGCTTTCTTTGAACTAGCTCTATCTACTTATTGGTGTCCTTTTGTGTGAGAGGAGTATGTAGACCAGGCTGGGTTTGAACTTGCAATTTTCCTGCCTCAGCCTCCCAAATATGAATAAAGCTTCCCCCCCCCCTTTTTTTATGATACTGGAGATTGAACTCAGGAGTCTCAAGTGCTCTTCCTCTTGATTTAAGCTCCAAGTCTTCTTACTTTTACTTTATTTTCAGATAAAGCATCATGCTTCTGCTTCAGATTTGTAATTCTTCCTACCTCTACTTCCCAAGTATTTAAGGTTACAGACATGTATCATACAACATCCAGTTTGGTTTTGCCATAGAGTCTCAAACACTTTGGGCTAGTCTTGAACCATAAACTCTGAGCCTGACTAAGTTAGGATTACAGGCATGCACCATCACACCAGCCTGAGTGTTAATAAAGCTTTGGTGGCTGTTTACTTTATATCCTATCAGACTAATGTCATGTTTGAAAATGATGCATTAACTGTCTTTCAAAAGTACATCTTCCTTCATGGCATCTTTTAAATTATGAACACAACTGGAAAAATATGTAGTTGAAATAAGCTTGTAGAAATCTATTTCACTTTTGATTTAAGAAAGACAAAATAACCCGGACCACATGAGCAAATGAGTACAAGTTGAGACCTGTAGGCAACAGTATCAGAAATTATTGGCCACAATGAGCTGGAAACACTATTCCACAGAACCATGCAATTGTCAATTTGTAAACACTAACAGTAATTGCTAGCCTGTAAACTCAGGGCATTCCTGGAAAGTCATATCTGGAGGGCTGACCTGGGACCTAAGGACAGGGAACAGCTGGGACAGGCATGTATGTACAGCCAGTAAAAGCCAGCAGCTTCTCCAGAGAGAAGGCAGCCATGTTTCAGCAACTTCTCCAGATGGAGCTTCCTGGGAGAGCTACCTGGAGAGAGGGCTAGGCAGTCAGTGTGAGCCGGGTCTGGCTCCTGTGTGTGTAAGCTAGTTAGTCCTCATTTATAAAAGAAGGGGGGTTTACTCTGGGTGCTGGTGGCTCATGCCTATAATACTAGCTACTCAGGAGGATGATGTTTCAAAGCTAGACCAGGCAGGAAAGTCTTTGAGATGGTGATCTCAAATTAATCACCAAAAAGCTGGAAGTGAAGCTGTGGCTCAAGTGATAAAGTAAGCAAAAAAGCTCAGAGACAGCACTCAGGCTCTGGATTCAAGTCCCAGAACCAACACACACAAACACACACACACACACACACACACACACACACACACACACACACACGGAAGGGCTTTAGATCAGATAACACAAACTCTTTGTAATATATACACACACACATACATACATTCACATACGCACACACATATACGTATACACACACTTTGTTGTAGATAACCTTGGCCTACACTACCCTCCCATAAGTCTTCACAATGACCTTGTAGACTAGGAAGGCATTATTTTTCACAGGTGAGGAAAATGAACATGGGGCTGCAAAAAACTGTGGGAAATGTGTTTGCCCATCATGGGATTTATGTGGCCAAAGCTTCCAGGATATAATTGCACAGGAACAATAAACACATGGCATTTGCAGTGAACCTTCCATGTTCAGCCCATCTGTGCCTTCTCCACGTGCCTCCTGTCCCCTAACCTGAGTTATTTCCCTGAGCCAGGACAGATGGGAAACCACAAATCAAAGCTTGCTGCTGTTGGTTAGCAACTCTGTCTTAGAAACACAAACTGGAGAGGGAGGATAAGGACGAAAAGGAGGTCCAATGATTTGTACAAAATCACATGAGCAGTAATAGCCAAGAAAGGGTAATAAGCAAATGGAATTCAGCTGTGATCCAAGCATGCAACCCCAAATCCTCACCCTTCATGAAATTATCAGTTACAGGGCCCCTCCAGATGTCTCTGGAGAAATACATTAAAATAGTTTGAGATGGTCACTCAGAAATCCAGCGCCACCCTCACCTTCCTAGACAATATAGGGTTAATCTCAGTTCTCAATCCAATTCCACTTCCAGAAAAGATTTCTCCAAAATGAAGTTAGGTTCTATGTTCTCAGAGTTCCATTCACTTCTTTTGTTTTCTTTGGCAATGTAGAATGATGGGTGTGATGTTGTAATGATTTGGTTAACGTCTTTATTACAAGCTGAAAGGTCTATGAGATCAAGGATAGCTTCTGGTTTTTTTTTTCCCCTGTTGGCCTAGGTCAGAGTTTGACCTAAACACAAATATGCAACTCTAAATAAAGTGTTTCTGGAAGTGCCAGTGAGTCTGAGGATGTACTGAGTGACAAACCATTTCAGCAATGGAACTCTAGCTTATGTCCAAACAGAAGTTTATGTCATCCTTATAATGTCATGCCTAAAACTGGTAAGGGATTACAGAATAGCAATGTTGATAAAGAAGAGGAAAGAAAGAAGCATAAAGTAACTCCTTCATTGACCTGGAACATCTAGCTTAAACCATTTAAGTGCTACCAAAAACATACAGGTAGTAAGTTAAACAGTTTAGATGTCTCTGTCAACATGTTCTCCAGGGGGATTTAGTGCAGGAAAGAACAAGAAGAAAGAAGGCTCTCCATGAGTTCAGAAATATCACCTCTTACTTGGTTGATTTTTCACATCACATAACTCAGAAATACAAGTCAATTACATTACTTACTGTTCCTTTGAAAACTAAAAACAACTATGGTTTATCAAGACTGCAGAAATATCTAGCCACTGTGGATTTCATGATATTCTATTGGGTCCAACTCAACATCTTCCTAAGGAATTTTCAAAGGCAATTTTCTCCATACTTTTCTTTTGCTTTGCCTTTAAAAAGCTAAACACTATGTAAGATACAATTCCACACTGCTCCCTGAGGATCACAAGGTGGTAATTTTAGACAAACCAACATTTAGGCCAATTTAGGTAATGCTTTAGGTTAAGGCAGGATTTGGGATCAGCCCTTATGCTTGAATATCTTGGCAAAAACTGCAACCTAGAAGTTCTAGCTCTGGTCTACTGGTGACCTGAGGATTCCCATCTTCCTATCTGCCTCAAATGTGTGGAAGCCATACAGGTTTGATAAAGACTGAGTGAACCAACCGGGCACTGGTGGCTCACGCTTGTGATCCTAGCTACTCAAGAGGCTGAAATCTGAGGATCACAGTTCAAAGCCAGCCCGGGCAGGAACGTCCATGAGACTCTATCTCTAATTAATCACCAGAAAACTGGAAGTGGTACTGTGGCTCAAGTGGTAGAGTGCTCACCTGAGCTGAAGAGTTCAGGGACAGTGCCCAGGCCCAGAGTTCAAGCCTCATGACCAACAACAACAACAACAAAAAAGACTGAGTAAATCAATGAGAATCTACACCTCTTATGTTGATGTAGTTTTGCCCATTAGGACAATTGGGTGCATTTGTGTAGATATAATATAACTCTCTTCTAGGATCTGTGAGGCAGAAAGTTAAAGCTATAAACCCATAAGTAACTTCACTGTTTGCTGCAGAAAATTCCTGCAAAACTGTTTGTGCTGGCGAACAGACTGCTCACCTGGGGAAGCAGCTCACTTATCAATTATTTACTAGCCAAGATTCACTTCAAGAATCTGTCTTATTGTGTCCACCCATCCTGAGCTATTATATTACAAACTTCCAAAATGCTGCTTCAAGAACTTAGGTCCAGATCTGCAAATGCTATAAATACGCCTGCTAACTGTGCCTTGCTTAGGTAATGATAAGAACGGTCTTCCTGGTGACCTGCCCTGTTTCAGTAATAAACTTGGCTTCATTAACAGTTCCTTTTAATAGACTTCATACAATCATCCATTGATACAGTATCTGTTGTTATCTTTCAAAAACAGAGACTCTATAAATAAGAGCCAATACATCCTTTCCGCCTGTAATGACGAGAGTAATTATTAAAAATAATAACTTCTCAGTACTAAAGTTCCTCGATGTTCCTCATCTGAGGAGACACCACCTGCCTACAAGAGTTTTTATGTATACATTTTACTTCCAGTTTATACATTATTTTGAGTATGATTTTGCATTTTCTATGATAGATATACATCAATCATGGGGTAAATGAAAGGAAACAAGTCACAAAAATCCTCTACAAGAGAACCAATACCCACGTGTAAGTTAGAAATGATTGCCAAGTCTTAAATTTCTTTCTATATATAGGATACAATATATTGATCTATATTCATCTATATCCATATATAAATATATATTCATATATATTAAAAGATATATATCCCATTTAAAATCTTTAAGCAAAAAAGATAATGTAGTCTCCTGACTATCATTGTTTTTCTCTTGCCTTCTCATGTAAACAGTCTTTGGAATGTTTAATAAAAGACACCAGTAAATAACACTTCTTCATTCTTAAGATGAGGCCCAGAAGCTGGTTGGCATTTTTCTTTGTGAACACTTAAACTCTTCAAACCACCACACCATGGGTAACTCACACAGGTCTACAGCACCCATTCCCTGCAAGTCTAACCTTCCTCAGCCTATCACCCAACTGGAAAAGGAAGACTGAGCAGTTCCTAAACCAAGAGCCCTCCACTTCTTGCCCAGTGTGGCATTGCTCTGAGCCCAAGTCCTGAGCCTGTATGGAAGCAGTAAATCACAGCCCCCAGTCCACTGTAAAATGTGGTAACCGCTACTCTGGGCTCAAGCAAGCTCCCTTGGCCAGGCTGGCTCAGACAGCAGGCTTCCCTCTGCAGCTGCTAGAGCTGCAGCTCCACAGGGCAGCCAGGCAGAGGCAGAGGCAGAGATGAGAACGCAGCTCCCAACTGGAGTTTTCTTTTACCTTAAAGAAACTTCCTCGCTTGTCCAGACCTCGGGCGCCCATGGTCTGAGCTGACATTTCTTCCCCCACTGAGGCTTTACTGCATGCCGGGGACTCCTGAAGGTAGAGACATTTTTAATGGTTAGTCCAGCCTGTAGGAAATTCCTTTCTAAGCCACAGAACACTCACAACAACAGTCCTGCCAAGATCTTTTTCCGTCAACAACACAGTGCCATTTATTTCCCACCAAAGCCCTTACATCTCCTTTCAGCCTGATTTCCTGTGGCAGCCAACAGTGTTCCTAGACCATGCCCCACCTCGCCGCCCCACCCCCAGCTCCAGCATCTGACGCAGAAGGTCCTCAGGATTGTGGAGAGTATAATGATGGCTTTGTGTGTTTGCTTGACCTCAAGCCTGAGTCCAAAAGGAACCAATATTACATGTCTCCATAATCTACTCCGTAAGCTTATAGATTTAATGTGGCTGATCAAGGAGGGGAGAGGGGAAGAAAGGGGTTCTGTGTTGTGTGCCAGGAAATCCTCCTGGAAGGAGGAGAGGTCGTCCTGAGCTCAGCTAACCCTCTCCCCAGGCAGGGTCAGCCCAAGGGCACTGGGGAAGAAATCCTTCTGTTTTCTCCTTAGAACTCAGCAAGATTAGAACACAATCCTGGGCCATGGTGTACAGTGAGGTGATCTGTGTAAGGGGACAGCATGGAAACAGATCCATGATCACCCAAGTGGAGCGGGGAGGGTGGCCATGGGGGTTCATGCTGGAATGTAGAGGAAAACTGAACAACACAGTCCTGAATCATTAGCATGGTTACTGAAGTTTGGATTTCCCCCTTCTAGACATGGGGAATAGAAACGAATCATCCTCCCCTCTGGCCCCCAAAGCCTCCATCCAGAGTGGTAGTTAGATGCATACATACACCTAGCCCAGACTGGTATGCATGGATATAGTTAAGTGAGTCCCAATCCTTCTTTACCCACTGAAACCATCCCAGGATCAGAAAGAACCCCTTTCCCAGGTTCCTTGGGATAACATACATAGAACATAGCTCAGCCCAATGCCACTAGTGTGGGAGAGTAACAATAGAAGAAGTAGGAAGTTAAAATGCCTCTGGCACTATTAAGGATAATTAAAAGCAGCTCCCTAACAGGCACCAGGAGGGAGGTACCAAAGCCAAAGCAGTCTCTTGAAAATCCATTGAGGCTGTTTCCTTTTAAACTGGGGTGGGGGGTTAGGTGGGGGGTGGCAGAGATGCTTCCACTAGTGGAAAAGCTGATTGTCAGGCCCTGGTGGCTGATGCTAGTCATCTTAGCTAGTCTAGTTAGGAGGCTGAGATCGGAGGATCCTGGTTCCAAGCAGCCTGAGCAGACAAATCCCTGAGGCTCTTATCTTCAATTAACCAGTAAAAACAAAACAAAACAAAAAAAGAAACCTGGAAGTGGAGGTGCGGTTCAGGTGGGAGAGTTCCAGCCTTAAGAAAAAGAGCTAAGGAGAGCTGGAGGCCCTGAGTTAAAGCTCCAGTATCAGCACAAGAACACACACACACACACACACACACACACCAACTACTTGTCAACAAATATTTGTAAGAAGCAGAGTCTACCACAGAGAAGTAAATGCACACCATGAGCAAGGACTAAGTAGAGACTCTCATTGGGTCTTCTAAGTTGTCTCTCAGCTCAAATCCATAGTGAGCGGAGACATCTGCACGTGGAATGTCACTTAAGAAAACAAACAACCCAGTGCACATCCACCCTCCTTACAAATCCTTCACCTCATTGAAGGCACTGTCACTTTAAGGGCTCAGCAGTATCTTCCCTGCATTTCTTTCCAATGGAGATCCCACTAAGATGAAGATCAGTGTTGCAAAAGGATCCCAGGAATGCAGCGGGCTTCCCGTGGTGATGCTGACACCAGAAGTTCAGGTTTTCAGGCTCAGCATCTGAGTGGAGCCCAAGCTCCGAGGCCTTTGAAGTTCAATTCCTTATTAGCTAAGTGGGCAGGCTGGAGCCACTCCAGGAAGAAAACACAGTTCTATGTTCAGAACCAAAAGCAGGATGGGAACCTTGGGGCACAAACTGTTTAGACCTAGAAACATAGACATTTCAAAAGGCTTTAAAGTAAAACTGCTTTAAAGCAAGCCTAATGCCTGTCTTCCTTTGAATTCCAGACGGTTTCCCAGCAGGGGATTCAAAGTAGCCTGACAGTTCAGGAATTGCTAAACTGGAGCCAAGACTTCATTCCTCATCCAGGTCCAAGCTTCTTTGTTCTGCTTTGACGTTTTCCATACCCAAACCCTTGCTGATGAGACATGACTGGCAGGGACTGTTGGCTACAGCAAAGGAGCCATTTAGAGACCTGACTTTTGCTAGTTTAATTAGCTACTGCTAACCACACTCACACATACTTTAATTTCAAGCAACATCCAGCTTGAATTCTGCCCCAGATTCATCATATTTCTTCAAAAGATTTAGGTAGTGGTTTCTTTATTTAAAACAATAGTCCTGCCGGGCGCTGGTGGCTCACGCCTGTAATCCTAGCTACTCAGGAGGCTGAGATCTGAGGATCACGGTTCAAAGCCAGCCCGGGCAG
>NW_012267315.1:6442501-6449944 GCF_000151885.1 Dipodomys ordii
ACATATCTAAGGGTTCATTTTCCTGACATCACATTATCTGACCTTTTCCGCTTGACTCATACATATACTAGATATTGCAAATAAGGGAAACCATTCCACCCCTGCTTTTAATGTATCTTTCAGAGAGGGTCTTGCGCTTTTCCCCCAGGCTTACCTCAGACTATGATCCAAACTAAGCCACCTCCAAAGTAGCCAAGATTACGGTCCTGTGCTACCGTATATAATTACAATAACCACTAACAGTGTTCGTGACTCTTACTCATTTTTTTTCAAAGCAAGATGTTGGGGGTCAGCTTATAAATGGGGCTAACTCCAACGAGGAGCCATTCCTTTTGTCCCTTGTAGTTCACAGACTCCTAGAAGCTCTTACTTCATCCATACCACAAGAGCTCCGCCCATGCCTCTGTAGACAGTAGTTGGGTAGGCACTCACAACTTTTGCTACTAGAAAGTCCTGTTCTTGTCTAGGAGACTGCCTTCCTCGTCTCTCACTATCGCTTTTCCCCTTGGGGCCATTCAAGAATTAGATTCCAGCAAATCCCTTGGATTGGGCCATTTTGCCCAATTGTAAGGCAGTACTAGAGGCTGGATGACACGACAAAGAGGTTTATCATTTAGCTTTTATCTGGTGATGGCCCTGGTCCTGGCCCAGTCTCATGATGGTACACAACATCAAAAGGTGAACGACAGGAGCCTACACAGGCATGGCTTCTAGTCCTTTCCTCTCTTGTAAAGCCATTGGAATTCACCCCTGGGGCTCCACCCTAATGCACCCATCTATTCCTAATCACCTCCCAAAGGATGGTAGTTGGATTCACTTTCTTCCTTCTGAATACATTGATTAAACTCCAACATGAGGCTTGAATTTATTATTATTTTTTTTGGTGGTATTAGGAATGGAACCCAGGGACTTGTGCATGCTAGGCAAATACTCAGGGCTCTGCTACTAGGCCCTGAACATGAGTTTTGGAGGGGAGAAACCACATCACCTCTCTTCCTCACCCATGTTGGCAATATTTATTTTGTCCCTTGAGGGACAGGCTGTTCCTAAGCCTGTGGCTTAGGACTCGGGGCTGGTGGACCACAGGAGGGAATCGAGAGAAGATATACACTTGACGGTCTTGGGCAGGTGTGGGTTTAAGGAAGGTTTCTGTTCATCATTATACCTTGACCATAGTAGCTCGCTTCATAGTTTCAGAAGAGCAAAGGAGCCTAGAGTTCTCAGACGCAGGGAGAACTTTAAGATCTTATTATCACCTAGAGAGATGTTTAATTCAAGGATCTTGGAGAAAACTAAGGCAGGCACTGCTTTGATGAAGCGGCTGCTCAAAGTAGAACAGCATTTGCTATTCTAGGTGTCAACTTTGATGAGGATTTCTCAGCTGAGGGAGAGTTTGGGATCATCTGCACAAAGATGCATCAATTCAGGGATGAGTTGAACAAACACAAGCCATGTTTCTACCTCTTCCGGCCCCCTTGCAAAGGCAAACGGACTTAAGGTTCTCTCTCAACCTCTCTCTCTCTCCTTTCCTCCCCAGTCTCTCCCTCCTCCTTTTATCTGACCTGAATAAAATGCCATTGATTTAGTTTTTCTGATCCTAGAACAGCTGGGGATGACAGTCGGAAGATCTTTCTACCTTGTTATTTCAATCTGATCTTGGTGACTTCAAGGAACTTTAAATTCCATGTTGTTTAATAAACACAAATATTTCAATTGGAGTGGTACCAATATCAATACTTTTCATGGAGAAAATATTTTCTGGAACAAATCCCATGAAGTTATCTTACATCCTTGGCCAATTTTCTTATAAAGTACAGTTAAACTGACTTAAACTTTTTTCAGTTCCATTTGATTTTTTTATCATTCTTCATAGTGTTAGCTTATATGAATAGATTTATGATCCATGCCAAGTTGATTTTCTGTATGATGTGGAGAAGAGAGTTAGTACTTTTCCATTTAGATAGCCATTTAATTTTAAATTTATGGAAAATACTTCTTCTGCCTTACTATAGACCTAAAAACAATGGAACCAATGAGTCATGGACTGAAACTACAAGCATATTGAGATTTTACTCACAAGTAACCCTGGCTGCAAAGAGTTTTTAAAGGATAGCACTGTCAGCTGGGTATGAATGGCTCTTCCCTTAATTCTAGCTACTCAAGGGCTAAGATCCAAGGATCATGGTTCAAGCCAGCCTAGGAAGGAAAGTCCAGGAGAGTTTTATCTCTAATTAAACACCAAAAAAGCCAGAAGTGGAGCTGTGGCTCAGTGTGATAGAGTACTAGCCTTGAGCATAAAAGATCAGGAATAGCACGTAGGCCCTGAGTTCAAGCCCCAAGACTGGTACCAAAAAAAAGAGAAAAGGATGGCTTTCTTAAAAGCATGAGATGACAGGAAAAATCATGGCTTCAAGAATGAAAAGGTACTCCTCTATACATCACCTTGACAATTAAATTAAATTTAAAGAAGAATAAAAAGGTAAGCTAAAAGGCCAACAATCTACAGTACCATACTGTTGACTTTATAAACTGCTAGAAAAAAAAAGTCAGGAAAAAAGACACTTTTTTTGTTTATCTTCCCTTCTTTGAGACAGGAGCTCAAAGAAGCTGAGATTACAGGCATGCCCTGCCAGGCCAGGCTGGAAAAGACATATAGTGAACAGTGTCCACATGCTCTGTGGCTGGACTTTCCGTAGAATCTATGAGCTGGAAGAGGCCTCTGCCCCCTCTGTAACATGCAGACCCACTCTGTCTTCACAAGAACCTAACCAAGCCCCTTTCTTAGCGCCTGCATTTCCCCCCCATAAAACAGAATGCCAGTGCGACCTCCAGGTGAGTGACAGTCATGACCCCATTATTGAAGATGACAATGCAAAAGTCCACCAAAAACAAATGCAGAAGCCCAGAGAGAACGAACTGACTTCCCGTATGTTTCTGCATGTGGTTAAATCACTGCCGTAGGGGGAGGAAAGCCTTAAATTTCCCATCCTTGCTCTAAGAAATGAGGTGGAAAACAGTTGGGTCTTGTAAAGAATTTTCCTCTTCTTTTTTTCTGTTTTATTGCCTACACTGAAGTTTGAACTAAGTCCTTGCTTCCTAAGCATGCTTGCTTGCTCATGGCTGGTGCTCTGCCACTTGAATCACAGCTCCAAGTCTGGCTTTTTGGTGGTTAATTGCAATCTCATAGATTTTCCTGCTGGTTTCAAATCACCATCTTCAGATCTCAATCCCCTGAGTAGCTGGCTAGGATTAGAAGCATGAGCCACCGGCTCCAGGCCAGCCCTGCTTTTTGGAAGGTTATTTTAGAGATAGGAGTCTTATGGACTTTCCTGCCTGGGCTGTCTGAGCCTTGATTTTCTGGATTTCAGCCTCCTGAATAGCTAGGACTATAGGTGTGAGCTACTGGCACTTGGCTTGTCTTTTATAAAAGACTATATACTCTCCCTCTTTATTATATTATTAAAGTATGCAAAGACAATAGAGACAAATCAAATCATCTCATCAGCACATATGAGCATTATTTTTGGATCACAACTAATTGTTTTTGTCTGGTTCCCCTAGGGGGGAAAATAAAAGAAAACAACAAAAACAAAACACCCAGGGTGTGTGGCAAGCTCTCTTTTTATTTCCTTATCTCCTCCCTCTCTGGACCCAGAGATAGCTAATCCACAAAGAGTGCACAAGAAGCCGATGTTTCTGGTTTCTTTCTCTCACATTTAGCTTCAAATGTTGATTTTTCCACTTCACATTCTGTTCCGCTGAAGTCCTCACTCCCTCTCCTGTTAATGACAACCCCAGGCCACAACCTCAGCAGGACCTGGCACCCTGCCACTTTACTATCCACATCTATCATTCCGCAATTCTGCTGAGTCTTCCATCCAGACATCCCTCCTCTCCCCTCTCCTTCCCCACACCCACTCAGCCTTGGACAACGGCAGCCTTAATGGCTTCAGCAGCACCCAAACGTCTGCCTGGCCACTGTCTGTTCCAACCCCATCCATCCCGCAGGCCTGCACCAGGGTAGATGGCTCTGCCCTGGCTGCTATATTTTAAGGGTGTCCCCAGATGAATTATGTATTGAAATTTAATCCCGGTTGTAAGTTGTTTAAAAGGTAGAAACTTACTACAGCTCTGGTGTTTAGAAGTAAGACCTAGAAGATGATAAGGCCATCAGGGTGGACCCACCATGGCTGAGTTTATAAGAGGAGGAAGGGGTAGGGGTATGGGTCAGAAGAAGAACAGGTGCTTAGGATATGTGAGACCATGAGTTCTATCCCAACCACTGGGCTCATGCATGCGTATGCAAATGTACTTTACACACAGTGGGTGTGTGACCTCTCTCTGTCACAGCATTGTGGCCTTGGCACTCTGGCAGCATGAAGGTCTGATTACTGCCCGCCTCTGTTCGCAACGCTTCATTGACTAAGAGCTGTAGGAGCTATATGCATTTCTGTTTAAAAATCACCTAGATGACTATGTTGTTGACTCATTAACACTCATGGTGGACAGCATCTGTTTTATGTCTGGATGATGCTTATCTACTGAAGCACATCACAGCATTCTCATGTGACAGGACCGCCAGACAGCACTTCTGTACTAAGATGAGACTGTTATAAACAGTGAAATATCTCACACACACACACACACACACCGCAAAAAATGTGAGGAATGTGGCACTAGATAGACTACAGAAAAAGGACCTTTGATTACAATCTGAAAGCTGGAACTAGAAGGCAGACCACCTTATTTAGCTCCACAGGAAAGATGTGTGTTGGGGGCTCAATTATTATTATTATTGTTTTTCCTCCTTGGACATGTATACTAATGACTGTAAATGCTTCACAATGATTGGTCTGAGAGATACAAATAAACTTTAGTCAGAAGGCACATTTGCAAATACTGGACTTGAAAAGAATCAGGATCAACAATATGTATTTTCAACTGTGTATGTTACGGTAAAGTGATAATAATGCAAATGGTTCTCTTCCCCATGAGATGCAAATTTTGTTCTGCAGAGATGCAATTGTGAACACTCTGTGGATATTGCCTGGTAATTCTGGGATGTAATTGGATGCATCAGAGATCTGCAAAGGTCTATGGGTCCAATGCACTTGCCACATCCTTTGATAGAAAAGGGATTTTTTTTTTTTTTGGCCAGGCACCAGTGGCTCATGCTTGTAATCCTAGCTACTCAGGAGGCTGAGATCTGAGGGGTCACAGTTTGAAGCCAGCCTGGGCAGAAAAGTCCCTGTGAAACTCATCTCCAATTAACCAGCAGAACTGGTGCTGTGGCTCAAAGGGGTACAGTGCTAGGCATGGGCACAAAGAGACTCTGGGACAGCACCCAGGCTCTGAGTTCAAGCCCCATGACCAACCAAAAAAAAAAAGGAAACAGTGCAGAGACTTGTGAGAAGTGAATTGTGACAGTGGTTGAGGAAGTTGGGACTGATCACCAACTCTTGCCAATCACTGTTGGGGAGAAACTCCGGAGGGCACTCATTCTGCCAAGCTATCAGATCACCATGCTAAAGCAGCCTATGAAACCCACGGAAGTGTGCAGCAAAGGGAGAGAGGTGGGGCCCAACTGCAGGTGCTCTGTCCCAGCCCTCACCTTTGCAGTTTAACTCGAGTGCTACCCCACAGCAGCTCTGTCTCCCTAGCCCAAATCTTATACATGCTTCAGAGAACACCCCAAGACGACCTTCTCCACAGACTTTTCCCACACCACCGCCCCTCATAATGACCCAGAACCATTGTTCTGTATACAAAGAAACTATAGCTCTGAAAATTTGCCAGACTTACCCAGCAAACCAAGTGTGTCATTTCAAGAACACCTAAAAACCACAATTCCCGAATCCTAAGAGTCCTCCTCTTCCAGATGCCTGAAACAAATTGGGACTCATTCATGGAGGCTCCAGTTGATCAAAGCTCTTGCCTGTGACTCCTTAGAGGAGCCATGATATTTACATTAATTCTGTCTCCTCCCAAGTACAGCACCCCCACAAAAATGAAGAGGGAAGCTATTTCTCACTAGCACCAACCTCTCTTTGTGGAGAGGTTTCACGTGTGACCGTTGAATGCTCTAATGTTAGACCAAGTTCTCTAAAAATAGCTTAGATGCCCAACCATGGGCAAGGGAAGGTCTACAGCCACAAAGTGTATGGAGCACAGCTGTGCACCTGCTGGTAGTGTAACTTTGCGAGCTCCCCCATCTCTCCAGTATGATTTAACTAGGGGATACAAGTTCAAGCTCCTCTACTGGGGCCTGGACAGGTTAGAAACCTGTCTCAGGGTCAGCTTCTAGGAGACCTCAGCTGAGACACACACACACACACACACACACACACACACACACACAGGATCACAGTTTAATAGCTGCTTCCCCAGGAGAAGGGTCTTGTGTCCCCTCTTTCCTAAGGGAGGTCCTGAGATCACCTCTCGATGAATCATTTGTGTTTGAATCACCTCTCATTCTGCTTCACAGCTCCTTTCAGGAATCAGAAGCAGGATCAGGGTTACTTGGTGCTGTTCTTACAATTGACTGACTTTTTTTTCCAACGTAACATCCAGGAAGGGGGGAGAAAAGAAGCCATATTTTAAATACAATCTATGTGTTCCTAAAAATGCTATCATTTCCTGAGTGTATCTTACACACTTAAGATTGACGAAAATTTTGCAAGGACAGACTACTTGCAAGTTGCATCAAGGTGAAATGTTAAATACACTGAAGCTGAGATCCAAAATTCAAATATTACCAAATGATTAGTCTTTTCTGGATACCCATGTGCTTTGGTCCAACACAGCGCCATCCACTTACAATGAAATCCTTTTTTTTTTTTTACAATGAAATCTTTTAAGAAATCTCTTCTATTTTTCTCTTTATACTTCCTTGTCTGTTTTTCCATAGCAATCAGCAATGAATCCCATAAAGTTAGGAATTCTTATGTTGGAGGTAACAGAAAACACAATTCAAATATACTTTAAAAAAGGGGGGGGCTGGGAAGGTGGCTCAGTGGTACAGTGCTTGCCTTACATGCACGAGGCCCTAGGTTCGATTCCTCAGCACCACATAAGCAGAAAATGCTGGAAGTGGTGCCATGGCTGAAGCAGTAGAGCGCTCACCTTGAGCTGAAGAGCTGAGAGACAGGTCCAGGCACAGAGTTCAGGCCCCATGACCGACAAAAAAGAAAATAAGGAAAAAGTTAGCCAGGCATTGGCTCAAGTCTATAATCCTAACTACTCAGGAGGCCGAGATTTGAGGGCTGAGGTTCAAAGCCAGTCCAAGCAGAAAAAGTCTGTGAGATTCTTATCTCCAACTAATCACCAAAAAGTCAGAGTTAATAATCCTAGCTACACAGCAATAAGACAAGATGCAGACATAAAGGGGATCCAAATAGGGAAAGAAGAAATAAAACTCTCCCTCTTTGCAGATGACATGATCTT
>NW_012267315.1:6452009-6477141 GCF_000151885.1 Dipodomys ordii
GGAGGGGGCTGCAATGCTTGGTAAGAAATGTACGCATTATCCTGCCCATGCAATTGTAACCCCTCTGTACAGTATGTTCACAAATAAAATTAAATTAAATTAAAAAAAAATAATCCTAGCTACTCAGAAGGCTGAGGATTGAGGTTTGAAGCCAGCCTGGGCAGAAAAATCCATGAGACTCTTATCTCCAATAAACTACTTAGAAAAAGCTGGAAGTAAGCCAGGCACCCATGGCTCACACCTGTAATCCTACCTACTCAAGAGGCTGAGATCTGAGGATCACCATTCAAAGCCAACCCAGGCAGGAAAGTCCGTGAGACTCTTATCTCCAATAAACCACTAGAAAACTGGAAGTGGTGCTGTGGCTCAAGTGGTAGAGTTCTAGCCCTGAGCACAAAGAGACTCAGGGACAGTGCCAAGGCCCTGAGTTCAAGCCCCAGGACTGGCAAAAAAAAAAAAAAAGGATCATGGCTCAAGATCAGCTTAGTAAGAAAGTTATGGGGTCCACATTTCAGTGAATGAGCAGGGCATGTTAGTACACTCCTATAATACCAATAAGTAGGAGGATTGCAGTTCAAGGCCAGCCTAAGCAAAAAAGCACAAGAACCTATCTATACACTGAAGTCTAAAGAGGTGGTGGTGAGGCTCAAATGGTGTTTGCCTAGCAACCACAAAGCCTTGTGGTCAAATCCCAGTAATGCCAAAAACATTGAATCAGTGTTGTATTTCCTGAATTTGATAACTGTATTGTGATGAGGTAAGACTATTTTCTAGCCAAGTGCCGGTGGCTTATGCCTATAATCCTAGCTACCCAAGAGGGTGAAGCCAAAGCATCACAGTTCAAAGCCAGCCCAGGCAGACAAATCCACTAGACTCTTATCTCCAGATAACTAGCAAAAATCCAGAAGTAGCGGTGTGGCTCAAGTGGTAGACAGCTAGTCTTCAGAGGAAAAGCCAAGTGAGGGCAAGGCCCTGAGTTCAAACCCAGTACCTCATAAATAACAACAGCAAAACCCCAAAACAGAACAACAATAAAAACCCCACTCCCCGGTTCTTAAGAAACAAACACTGAAAAGTAGTAAAGAACTTCCATCCATATGACTTACTGTCAAATGGTTTACAAAAATATACATGTGTGTATGTGTGTGTGTGTGTGTATGCACGCGCGCGCACGCGCATGTGGGATTTGCACATGCATGAGTGGAAAGAGAGGAAAGAAATAAAACAGATGTGGTCAAAATGTTAAAAAATGTATTGATCATGACACATGGCATGTTAGAATTCTTTGTCCTATAAATGGAGCTTTTATGTCAGCTTGAAATCATCTTAAAATCTGCACATGCATTCCACCGCCCTGTTAGACAAAAGAAAACATAACAGAATTCCAAGAATGGCTCAGGGCTCAGTGCAGCACACTGTGCCACCCTGGAGAATGCATGGCTGACAAGCATTCAAGGCCCAAGGAGGCTTCATTCCAAGGAGTGTTCAGAAAGAAGTTAATCTAGCAACACGGTTTGATGAGTTAATGCTTGTGTGTTTGTGAGTGTTTTTTGAGGGTATGAAATGTAACATAACACACATCAGTAGGCATGTATTCTGTTGAGTCAGTATGTAATTATGTTTGAGATATACAGGAAAGGGGCTGGGTATAGCTCTATGGAAAAACATGTGTTTAACATCCATGAGGTCTAGAATCCCTAGCATTACTCCTCCCCCAAAAAAGAAAGACTAGCTTAAAGATGCATCCTATGAAACAGGAGTAGTGGCTCATGCCTCTAATCCCAGCTACTCAGGTATCAAAAACAGGAGAACTATAGTTCAAGGCCAACCTGTGCAAAAAGTGAGATTCTAAAATTACCTTGTCTGTAATCCATCCCAGCTACTCAGGAGATGGAGGCAGATCATGTTCTCAGGCTGGCCTAGGCAAAAGTCTAAGATCCTACCTGGAAAGGAGGGGTGGGGGGGAGAAGGAAGAAAAGGAGGGAAAGAGAAGGAAGAAAGAAGAAAAAAGATGAAAAAGAAAGAAGGGGAAAAGGAGAAAGAAGAAAAGGAGGAGCAGGAGAAGGAGGAAGATGACAAGGAGGCAGAGGAGGAGGAGGGGGACAAGGAGGAAGAGGAGGAGGAGTAGAAGAAGGAGAAGAAGAACAAAGGAAGAAAGAAGAAAATTAAAGTACCAAGGGCTGGGAGAGTAGCTCAAGTGGTAGAGCAAGTCTAGTGAGTGTGAGGCCCTGAGTTCAAATCCAAGTATCACTGAACAAAAGCTATAGCACATACCTCTGTATTTAGTGTCTCTATGAATCGCATCCTGTCACATCACCCCGAGTTTAGAAGAAATTTTCAGCCCAACGTTCATTAGTCCCATAGATTTTTATTTATTTGTTCCGTGTGTGTGGGGGGGGTCCATTTCCATTTTATTTTTATGAGCATAGCTTCTTCAGAAAGCAACTTGAATGCCACACCTTTAACACCACACACTAAAATACTTCCTCTCATGATGCTGGCATCATAGCCTTCCTCGGCTCTGCCTTCCATGATTTGTGAAATTGGCGGTGGTAACACCACAAGATTCTGCAAAAGCACCTGTGCAGGTGCTGGACACATGACCATGAGCCTCTGAATGAATGCACTGAGTTCTGGAAATGGCATTGAGTAACTTATATTTCTCAGCTACTCCTTCAGAAGCCCCACAAAAGGGAAAAGGAAGAAATAAAGCCAGTCAAAGATTTGATGACTCTGGTAGACCACCATTCAGAGTGTTATGGCAAATCGAAAAGATCTTAAGAACCCAAAATACCAAAAATGTAATCATCCAGATACAATCCGCACAAACCGTTTGTTCAGTAGAGCACCACTCTACTGGGGAGGTGATAATTAGCTTTGTTTCTTGCTCAGACAGCAAGCACTGCAAGTAATTCAGCAGTCCCCTGGGAATGACCCAACACTGGCCAGTCCAATTTCCACTGTCTTTGGATCCAGATTTGAAAGCTTCCTCAGGTCTCCCTAATGAGTGAGACATCTTTAATCCACCATATTGTATATCTTGGGAGATCTCTATTTTATTTATTTATTCACTTATTTATTGTTCAGACTAATTTTTTTTTGGATGGTCGTGGGGCTTGAACTCTGGGCCTGGGAACTGTCCCTCAGCTCTTCAGCTCAAGGGGAGCACTCTACTACTTGAGCCACAGTGCCACTTCCAGTTTTCTGGTGTTTAATTGAGAATAAGGGTCTCATGGACTTTCCTGCCCAGGCTGGCTTTGAATCACGAACGTCAGCCTCCTGAGTAGGTAGGATTACAAGCTTGAGCACCCAGCTAAGACTTTAAACTCTTTAGTGAGTAGACTTCCAGACAAAGGAAATGCACACTGGAGCTAAAGAATTTGGTCCTTTTTTCCTCCATTGTCAAAACCAGTGCTTCAGATGAGATTCTGAGAAGTCAGAAGGATACAAAGGTTTGGTGACCTGGTGGTAAGCCTCATGATATTCCAAACATGACCAAGTCTGGCTGTAATAAGAACTAGGAAAAATCCTAACCACAAGCAGATGGATATTTTGCCAAAAAAGCTTGATTCTTTACTGAGCAAACTTAACCAAATAACCCTATGAAAGTTCAACTGTTCATTTTTCCTTCCAAAATAAAACTTTACAAATTCAGTATCACAATCCAGAATCACCAAAAACCAAGGGAAGCTCAATAATAATTTCTCAAACCTCTTCTGAACTAGTGTTTCCCAAACTCTTTATTTTTTTTCTAATTGATTGTTCCTTGTTAAATTATTTATTTATTTATTTATTCTTTTTGTCGGTTGTGGGTCATGAACTCAGGGCCTGGGTGCTGTCCCTGAGCTCTTTTTGCTTAAAGATAGCACTCTACCACTTTGAACCACAGCTGCAGTTCCATTTTTTTCATTTTTGTTTTTGTTTTTGAGTGGTTAATTAGAGATAAGAGTCTCGGGGGACTTTTCTGCTCAGGCTGGCTTTGAATTGTAATTTTCAGATCTCAGCCTCCTGAGGAGCTAGGATTAGAGGCTTGAGCCACCTACACTGAGCCCTTTATTAAAATTTAATACCATAGATATGATATTCCTGAATGTGTACGTGTGATCTATCTATCTGCTATAGATGGATTTATCTGTAGATGTGTCTATTGATCTATGGCTCTCTCTATACTTACTATGTATCTGTAATTTCTATATGAAAAGAGTTTGTTCTCCCCACCCCGAATCCATTTTTGCTCCTTGGAAGGCAAGGTAGGCCACAGCTACACATGCATGGTATAAGCCAGCTGTTTGGGGCTGCACACTCCCAGCATGGCACTACCCCCAGACTCCTCACTACATCATGAAGAGGGAGAAAGGCTCTCCCTCTATGGGCATCTTTGCTTCCTACTGGGGAAAAACAGTTAATGGCAGCAGACACAATAACAGATCTGTAGCTCACATGGTGGGCTCTGAGCTAGTGCTAGACATGGCCATCATATGAGTTCTCTCAGAAGCAAATCCCGAGAAAAGGATCACACGGGATGTATAACCTGGAATGTGAACTTAGGAACTAGAGTAGGTGAATGGGAAAGTGAAGTGGAGACGGTTTCTGATGGTCAAGGCCCATAGTCATTCCATCTAGGAGAGAGAGGGAGCTGGGGTATTACAGACCAGCTTTCATCCGTCAGTGGTGGGCAGACCAGGACACACAGACTAAGAGATTAAATGATCACAGGACCATGTAGGAGCAGACACAGGGTGGTGGCTTCTTTCTGCCAAAGACACAGTACATAGTACAGCCACTTACTTACTTTTCTTCCTTCCCTACTTCCTTACCCTTCTTTTTGTTCTCTCTGTCTGTCTCTGTCTCTCTCTCTCCCTCCCTGCCCCCAGTAGTACTGAGGTTTGAACTCAAGGCTTCATACTTGCTTGGCTTGCTTGCCTGGTACTGTATCACTTGAGTCATACCTCCAGTCTAGTCTTTTTCTTGCTGGTTAAATGGACATGGAGCCTCTGCCCAGGCTAACTCTAAACTGCAATCCTCCAGATCACAGCCTCCTAAGTAGGAAGGATTATAGGCATGAGCTATTGGTACTTGACCACAGTATGGTTTTCTTAAGCTACACTATTAAAACCAGGTTAGAGATCAAATCCAGCAGAGAAAGAGTACTGAACTCAGTAAACAACTCTAAGGATTTGATGTTGGAGACAGAGCTCCCAAACACTGGGAACGTAAAGGTGAATAAGACTAGCCTGGTTCTTACTTTGAAAAACAGTTCCCATAGTATTTTAAAGCAAAATTATTCTATGGTATCCATTCTAACACAGTAAGGCAGAGTGTATCCAGGACCCCCACAATGAATACAGGGACCAGGGCAATGGGATTTTGGAGAGAGAGACAGACAGACAGACAGAGAGAGACAGACAGAGAGAAACAGAGACACAGAGAGAGAGAAAGTACAACTCTGAACACAGCACAAAAGAGGGAATTGATAGCAGAGGGGTAGGGTAGGGGTCAGTGGACAGCAAACTCAGAGGAAATGTCAGAGACAGGAAGATTCTGGCTAGGCCTGCTGAAGGCAGGCCTGGTGATCAGGCATCACCTGGGGGACAACAGAGGCAGAGGAACTGGAGCAGATATGGAAGGTGAGAGATCCTTGCAATGTTCCTAGCTAAAATTGCATTTGCATATGGAAGTACACAGCTGGGCCCGGAGCCTGACTGAAGTCTGATTGAAGGGAGATTTGTCCAACCAAGGCTGTGGTGGAAGGCTGTGTGAGACTGGAGTGTCAATAGGGGAAAAGTCAATTTTCTCCAGAAGTCAAAACAATTAGGGAAAGTTATAATTTTTTTAAAAAGGAGGGGCAATTGCAATGGGCATTAAAAGGATGAATAGGAGTGTGGGAGGTAGACTAGATTGAGAAGGGCAGAGGGAACAACATGATACCTGCTGGGAGGCTTGGTGAGCTTAAAATAGATCATTTGACAAATTCTTGTCCTAACTCTACCAACTGCACTATACCTCAGAAGATAAAGCCACAGGGGAAACCATTAACCCTGAATTTAACAGGGGAAGACTGGCCGTCCAAGTGATGGAATGTTAGCTTAGGATTTGCAATATGGAAAGAAAGGTATTCTTAGCCCTGGCCTTATGATCATGACTACCTTCCAACGTTATCTGAACAACTCTCAAGAGTCTACATAGAGCTGGGTGCTAGTGGCTCATGTCTGTAATCCTAGCTACTCAGGAGGCTGAGATCTGAAAACTGTGGTTTGAAGCCAGCCTGGGAAAGAAAATTCTGAGACTCTTACCTCCAATGAACCATCAGAAAAAAATGGAAGGAGAGCTGTGATTCAATGTGGTATAGCACTAGCCTTGAGAAAAACTAGCTCAGGGACAGCACCCAGGCCCTAAGTTTAAGACCTAAAACCATCACCACTACCAACAACAACAAAGATAGTCTGTATAGGATGCCATATCCTCTATAATTGTTCCATTCATTCATTTCCTTATGGGGATATAGATGGCTTAATGTTTGCTCTCTGCTCTCAAGGTGTTCAGTGATCCAGTCTGAGGAGGAAGAGGATGAAAGTGGCAAAAGGCCTCCTGGACCAGACAGTCAGCTTGAAAATAAGGGAAGAATGAGCCAAGTAAGGGGCTAGTCCACTTTATAAACGATGGTTTCCTTGGATGCTAGTCACAAGCCCCGCTTCTGACCTGCCCCTGTTGGCATCTGGGTCATTTTTGCCAGAGTTTTCTCTGGTCCCTGTGACCCAAGGCTGCCATATGTATGACAGGACGGAAGCACTGGACAGCGCTGATGGTGGAAATAATCAATGACGGATCAGGCTGCTGAGGGGGAATGGGAGATCCTGGAGCTGAGCTCTACAGTGGAGCTCAGAGTTTTCAGACAGCTTACGCTGCTGTTGTCTCCACCGATACCATACTCTCTTTCCCCTCGGGTTCAGTCCCCTCCACCCTCCTCCCATCCTTTTCCCTTCCCAGTCCTCCCCTCCTCTTCCTTTCTCTTTTCTCCCCTTCCCTTCTTTACTTCCTAATTCCTAGGGGTGATCATTGGGGGATTTCTTTGGATCACCTTCCAGATAAACCACTTGTACTACAATTCATGAGTCCCAAGTTTGGGGACTGATAACTAAGTTCTCCAAATGGAGAGTGTGGTTGCAGAAGAGAAGGGTGAGGGAGGGATGGTGAGCTGATCTTTGGAACTGCTGAGCTTCCAAGTGGCAAGTTCAGGAGGCAGGGCACCATGGAGCTGGCTTTAGGAAAGATAACGGGCTAGAGGCACAGAAGTGGGAGTTGGTAGCTGTTGCCAAAGAATGGATGGGATTGTCACTGTTCTATGGTCTACAAAGGATTACAAAGCAACTAAGAAACCTAAGGACAAAAGGTAGCTGCTGCTTGTAGCGACAGGAAGAACCAAAGAAGCAAGAGGAAAAGAGGGAAATTGTCATGGCATACATTCTATGCCGCTGGATCCTCTTGCCAATCTGAGAATGCCAATCTAACATGGACTGTTGTTGGATGACTAACACCAGTAGGGCAGGATTGGAACCAAAATAGGAGGCTTCCAAGCATCTTCTTTCAGCTTTATCACACTCACCCACCCTCAAGGGCAGCTGGAGGCCCAAGGGCATCCAAGTCACCTTTGTGAGATGGATCGCTACTTCCCATCTCATTCTTACCAAACACTTGCTCTTAGGTGACTCAACTCTGTTCCTGTTCCTGCAAAACTCCAAGGATAAAACTCCTGGAATGGCTGGCCTGCCATGGAAGTCATTTCTGCCTGCAGAACTGCTCTATCTTCTAGGGGAAGCCTCCAGCTTCTCAGCCTTCTAAAGGAAGCCTCCAGCTGCTCAGTCTCCCAGAACCCTTCTTCCCAACATTGTGGTTTCAACTCAACTGCCACTGACTCACCTAGGACCCCTTTAAGACATAAGCTTCCACCCTCCACAGGGTTCCCAGAGGTCTCACCCTGTCCCTGCCTGTCCTGGGTCTCCTGCCAACCCCTGTCTGGCACAGGCCCCCGCTGTCTGGGCAGTTCAGCACGGGCTTTGCCATGGTCTCATTATGAAAAGCAGACCCACACATTTCCCCTGGGTGGTAAGAAAACATGAGATCATGGAATTATTGACAGTAATCTGATTATTTATTTATTTTTTTTAGGGATGAGAGTACAGTCAGGAGATTAGGGATGAGTATTATTATACCAATGGAGGTTTGAGTTCCTGCATAGGGTTGAGAGGGGATTGTTAAAATGATGGTTTGGGAGCACTTACAAGGAAAGTGGTAGCTACCAGACATTAGCATCATGTCCCTAAAACAGGACTGTCATGACTTGTTCACATCTCTAAGCAACAGATCAGAGACTTTGACCATGATCTCATGAGGGGGTTTGGTAGCCCCTTGAAACAGCTGAAGAGATACACCTCAGAGATGTGAGCAGGACAGCAGGGCAGTCATCTGCATACCAACCTCAAGTCCTCTAGAATATGGCTTTCCTTCTAGGGCCCCTGGACCAAAACTCGGAGGGCCTCTTCCAGCTTCAAGCTAATCTGCAAACTCAATGACCTTCCTCTTCCTACTTTAGCTTTGACATTTCCTACTTCACTTGGATTTAGCTGGACCTGATTTCCATACTCCTTATTCAAGAAAACATATGAACTCTGGCACGTAGTGGGATCAACAAGAGAAACTGGGATTATGCCACATGGAAAACAAGAAATATAAATATTTCTTATACAGGACATAAAAAGCACCAGATAACTCAATAAAACTCACCTCCCCCCCCCAGCCAAAAACAGAATTACAAGCTGTGCACCTATGACTCATGTCTGTAATCCTAGCTACTCGGGAGTCTCAGATCTGAGGATCATAGTTTGAAGCAAGCAGACAAATCCAAAAAACTTTTATCTCCAATTAATCAGCAAAAATGTCCAAACTGAAGGCATGGCTTAAGTGGTAGAGGGCGAGCTGAGCAAGAGCAAGAGGCTCTGAGTTCAAGCCTTAATACTAGCAAAATATAGCAAAAGTACATAGAAAAAAAGACCTGAAGGGTTCAAACACATACAAAATATGAAATTACAACCACCACAAGCTTATTGTCACATTTTACCTGTGTACGGAGTTGATATACTAAGCCTGATAAATATGTACAAATATTATAGCAATCAACAAAACAAAATGAACCTACAAGCCACAACCCAGGAAAACAAATGGAGGAGAGGTTATCTTAATGGTATTGCTTTAATGGGAATAGTTACTTGTCTAAAAACAGAAATAGACCTAAGAGGAGACTCAGGAGAAAGGAACTTGTTCCTTTCAGTTAAATCACAAGGAACAAAGAAGGAAAATGTTGATCTTTCAAACTGCTCCTTCTAGCTCCATTTATTAAACTTTGCATTTTCTGGAAGCCGCTGTTTTGAGGCATTAAGAGACTTGTATTTGGATTTTTTTTAAAAAAATGCTTACAAAACGCTGGCTTTTCTCTGTGCTGTGTATTATCTGGTTCTTGGCAGATGAAAAATTCTTCCTTTTAAAACTATTTCCTTTTGGAGGTCAGCTGAAAGTCCGGTTCAAGTACCACATTGATGAAGCTGAACACAGGGCTACTCTTAAAAGGCAGTGGTTATGGGTCCCAGTAGAAAAACACTGCGTGGTGCCAGGCTTCGGACACATCATGTCTCAAACGTGGCTTTGTGTCAACGCAGCTGTATCCACAGGCGAAAAGTTAAAAGACTGATTTAAGAATGTTTCCACTTCTGGAAGGTCCCTTTCAGCAATTTCACTGTGTATCAGGAGCAAGAGTTGGGGGCAAAGAATTCTCTCTCGGCAACCATTACCGGCTGCATCTGAATCCACTTGTCCTGACCTCGGAGCCCGGGTGCAGGCTTCCCAGTGCTCTAACCTTGGAGTGGGAAGGAGCAAGTGTTCTGAGAGCAGCTGGTCAATATCCAAACCCAGAAGGAAAAGTTATATTTTGCTGGCTATATTCTGAGGGCTAAAATATTAAAACCTGGTTTTATTAGTTCTGCAGACAGGATGAGCTCATGGGGTACTAGAATTTCTGTTTTAATTGGCACCGTCTGGTAGCCTAAGCATATGCAGCTTTAATACAGTTTATGTTTTTGGTAGCCAGTGAATTCTATTCCCTTAAAGCTCTGCAAAAGGCCAGTAGCTCTTATTTTGTCCCTTGAAGTAGTGACCATTGTACTCAATATAGGTATAGTTAGACAGAGCTAGAGAGACTTGGAAGGAAGCCAAATAAATCTGCAGGGCTAAATTGCTGAGCAGTGAAAGGGAATCAAAAGAATGACTCTACCTCTTAGCATGGGAAATGGACTGTCTCTGATCCACATGTACAGAAGCACATTTCTGGCTTTGCTTTTTAAGTCAACTTCTGGTGGAGCATAACATACTTGTAGAAGAGCAGACACATCACCTGTACCTAGCTTGATGAATTTTAAAAGTGTTATTGCACTAACAGCCAGCACAAGATCAAGAAGCAGACAACTACCAGCCCCATAGAAGTCCTTGTTCCCTCCTTCCCCCCCCCCCCCTTGGCTTTTAACAAACAAGAGGCAGAAAATCTGGCCCCTGCCTGATTCTGTAAATAAAGTTTTATTGGAATACAGCCATGCCCATTCATGTACATGGCATCTATGCCTGCTTGGGCACTGAACCACCAGAGTGTTTGCAAGAAAGACCATCTGAATGGTGGAGTCTAAAAGAGTTGTGCTCTGGGCCTGTGCAATGAAGATTTTTAGTGGACCTTTTTTTCAACTATTTTCAAGTCCAGGGTATACTTTGCACCGGCAGCACATGTGAGTTCTCTCCCACTGTACTCACTACAATGGCTCAGCAGTCCGCGGGACCAGAGTGACTCTGAACGGCCAAGCTCTGCTGACCCCTTCTCAATCTTTGAAGCTATGGTGCCAACAGTTCTATCTTCTTGCGGATCCCACTTGAACCTCCGCTTCTACTGCATGGGCACTTAATAGTTCTTTAACATTCAAGTTTTAAGAAGCCCCAAACACTCATTTGGAAATATTCCAATGCTGAGTTATAGTGTATCCCAAGGATGAGAGAATAGAAGAAATACCTATGTTTACCATTCTACTAGCAAGGGCAAAATGATCCGTGAGGAACAGCTAAACACTTTGGGCTTTTGTTAAGGGATAATGTTGAGTGCTTTAGATGAAGGATGGAAAGAAAAGGAGGGATGGACAAAGCATCCCTTCAGAATACCTTTGGCAGTTCTGCCACCCCATTACTATATTCGGTAACAAAAAGAAAGGCCGCTGCAGGGCAAAGCATCTACTCATTATCATCAGCCTGCCTAATGTTCAACCACAAACAAAAGCCAAACAGGATAGTTGTCGATGTTCAAGAGCAGAGATATACCACTGCTAAATCTGGATTTCTGGAGCCTTTTGAAAAACTGGAAGAGCTCTTGCTCTTGCTCCTCTTTTCTAGCTCTCTCTGCTCTCTCTCTCTCTCTGCTCTAGCTCTTTCCTCTCTCTTTCCTCTCTTTCCCAGCCATGTGGAGTGCCAACCTTGCCTGGTCCCAGCAGGTCTACTGAATAAACCTACCCCTTACCTGAATACCACATGAGTGCTGCTGTTCTTACCCCTCTCTCTGCTCTTTTCTAGCTCTTTCCTCTCTTTCCTCTCTTTCCCAGCTCTCTCTCTCATTCCCAGGCCTTTCCCAGCCACGTGGAGTGCCACCCTTGCCTGGTCCCAGCAGGTCTACTGAATAAACCTACCCCTTACCTGAATACCACGTGAGTGCTGGTGCAGTTCTTACTAGGCTACCTCTTTTTAAAAACCTAACATAAATGGTGCCGTGACTTGGATAAAGGCTTAAAGTCAGGATAGCTGGGATTCCTCTATGTTTTTTCCTCTTTTTTCTTTTTCTGTTTCTTTTTCCCTTTTTGCTCTGAGGAATACCCACAGTTCTGACGGCCTTTTGCGAACCAGTCTGTCTGCAGCGGAATCAACGCATCGATACCATTGCTGCTTTCACATCCATGTCCACACCACTTCTCTACTCTGGTGAGTGAAACTACTCTACGGCTCTCTGTTGCTCAGTCTCTGTCCAGATGTGGTGCCACGCCAGAGAGCTCCTACGGCCTTTAGCTGAAAGGCCGGTCACCTCTGAAGCCGAGGACGCTTGGCTTTGGGGGCTTGGCCATTTCTCTCTAGAGGGCTCTGGGGGAAGTCGGGACGCCGCTTCTGCCTGGTCAGCTCTCCTTCACTCACCAGACTGACTCTACTCAATTAATGGGGTGCTATGAATCACGCTTGAGCCGTGAAACCCTTTGAAATGCCTCCCGCACTCCCTGGAAAGCCAGAGAGCCTAATTTTATGCCATTCTCAGAAGTACACAGTTTTTGCTACTGCAATGGTAAATGGTCAGAAGTTTGTTTAATTTCAGGCTCTCTTTGCTCTCTCTGCCATACATGTCCAACTTTCTACCCTTTTTTCTACAACTTTTTGGCTTGTGTCTTGAAGAGTGCGACACAGGCTGGGTCCCAGGGACCCCCCTCTAGGTTCCCTCTCAAAGGCTAGCCAATGTAGGCTTGATCTATTTGTTCAGGGTTTCTTTGCATTCTTTCAGAAATTCGCCATCTTGAATTCGCCATCTTGGCCACGTGGTGGGTTAAGGGTTTGGCCCCATCTGACCCTTAACCTTCCACTAAGTTTACTACTCCATCCATCTATTCTAAGGTGCCTTGCTAACAAGTTGCTCTTTTCACAGGCCCTAGTAACTGAGGCCCAACCATCTGATGTGCTTTGTTAGCAAAGATATCTAAACGTTGTCGAAATTTTAGGTTTTAAGTTTTGCCTTTTTTGTTTTGTGTTGTGTATTCTACTACTGACTAAATGGTTCTAAAATACTGGGCATATCTATGCTAAAATTTTCATCACATCTAATGAGTTTTGTCATTTCAGAATATTTGTTGGCAATTCTTGATAAGAACCAGGTAAGCTCTACTTATTCTACTTGATCTCCTTGTTGCCTTAATTGGAAATAATAAAGGGCTTTTGTGGCAAAGACTTCAGTTCAAAGCCAGACCGGGCTGAAAAATCCCTAAGACTCCATCTCCCAGCTAAACTCTGCAAGTGGTACTATAACTCAGTGTGGTTGTGCTAGCCTTGAGCAGAAGTGCTCAGGGACAGTGCCCAGGCCTTGAGTTCAAACTTCCTTGAATACTAGTGGTACTATAACTCAAAGTGGTTCAGTGCTAGCCTTGAGCAGAAGTGCTCAGGGACAGTGCCCAGGCCTTGAGTTCAAACCTCCTTGAATACCAACTGGGACAAGCCATCCCAGCAACGAGCACCTAGACTCAGCCAGTCTGGGGAACAAGGAAACATGGAGAGGACTAAGAGGAGATAATATCACATCAGCTACTTTGTGCCTGCCCTTTCAAAATTAACCAGAGCCAGAAGGTCAGTGGAAGTAAGAAGCCTGCCCATCTAATGTCTATACCTGTGTACCTATTAACTGAACAGGAATTTATATTCTTGCCTTTGTCACCTGACTTCTCTACTTAGTCGCCAGATGTCAGAAGTAGCTAGGGACATTTCTAACAACATTTTCAGCCCAAGTCCTTCCTCTTGCCATTTATTTGCTCTCTAGTATTTTTTTCCAGCCCCTCAATGCTCATGAGACTTCTCCTGACTTCATCTAAGGATTCAACGCCACCAAGGGACAGCTGCTGCTCACTGCCTTCTCTGGGAGGGGACCAAATTCCAGCCTTTTACCCCTATTGTCGACGCCCCTTGTCAGCAGGAAGTAGCCAGAGAGAATCCTCGCCCTATTTCATGATTATTAAAAGGCTGGAATGTAAGGTCCACCCCTGGATGGCAAGCAGACTCCACCCTCCTCGCAGCAAAGTCTCCACCCAGTACCTGCGTTACCTAGGCAACTGGGACACCTGGAAGAGGTCACATCTGCATCCACTGAGGTCACATCTGAATTTGATGTGGCCACACCTTTCCCTGCCCATACCCTACATAAGGCCTAGCCCAGGCCCAGACGCTCTCTTGCTCTTGCTCCTCTTTTCTAGCTCTCTCTGCTCTCTCTCTGCTCTAGCTCTTTCCTCTCTCTTTCCTCTCTTTCCCAGCCACGTGGAGTGCCAACCTTGCCTGGTCCCAGCAGGTCTACTGAATAAACCTACCCCTTACCTGAATACCACGTGAGTGCTACTGTTCTTACCCCTCTCTCTGCTCTTTTCTAGCTCTTTCCTCTCTTTCCCAGCTCTCTCTCTCATTCCCAGGCCTTTCCCAGCCACGTGGAGTGCCACCCTTGCTTGGTCCCAGCAGGTCTACTGAATAAACCTACCCCTTACCTGAAAAAAAAAAAAAAAGAAAAAGAAAAACTGGAAGAGCTGGGAACACAGGTCCTATTCTAAGTAACGCAGAAGTAGCTAGTGCTCTCTCCTACAGAGGAAGGATCTTTTGGCCACAGGCCCCACTATCCCCAGTTACCACACACCAGACAAACACCCCTTTACATAACTGTTTTCTGAGCTTGTGTCCCCTGCAGAAGACATAGTCTTGAGATACCAGGATAGTTCAGAGTTATCATAAGCTAACATTGAAAATAACATCAGCAAAAGGAAAAAACATTAGCAGAGGTGAAAACAACTATTTATCAGGTTTGTATTTTCATGGTTTCAGCTAAGTCTTGCAGGGATCCAGTCTTTTAGCTTTTATCTAAGAACAACAGTTGGTCTTGGATTCCTCTAGAGGCAAAGGATGTTTATATCCTTAAAAATATCTGAAGTAATGAGGTGTTTAATGAGCAGCTCCCAAAACCCAGGCTTGCAATTACAAGTGGTTTCCAATCTTACCAGCCAAAGTGGAAAAAAAGACGCCACCGACATCATTTCTAGACTATTCGTGCTTAAATTGCTGTGGCACTGAAGCTGGACATGCTGAAGGATTTAAACATAACCGACAACCAGAAAATTCATGGTTTCTTCTTCTGGCATTCCCACTTAAGGTGTCTGTATGCTGAAGCTTGTTATTTTGGATAAATCATGCTGTCTGAAAAGTTACTAATAGTTCATGAGCCATGGCATTCCATGTTTCATAGAACTATAAAAAGCACCTTTTTTCATAAAGTCATCATGGTGTATTTGAAAACATTTTGATGACTTATGATTCGGATGTGGTTTGTGCCCTGGGGTTTCATGTGCTGGAAGCTTGGTCCTGACGCCATCATGAGATCCTTTAAGAGAGAGAAAGGACTGAGTGATTGAGTTAATTCTCCTGAGAGTAAGGGGTTCAAAGGTGAAAGCCACTCTCCTTTCTGGCTTCCTGACGAGTCATGCGACAACTCCCCTCCTCCCCCCCACCAACACTTAGCTTCTCACTCTGTCTGTGTCTTGTATAGGTTCCCATCATGATGCTACCTTGGTCAAGTCACACAGGCTACATCAACAGGTCCACCTGATCTTAGGACTTTCAGCCTCCAAAGACCCTTCACTCCATTTGAGGCAACCTTGCCACTGGAACACAAGGGCTGACTGAGTGGGTACTCAGGCGCCCTCCCAGGCTTCGGTCTCTGCACCAAACATTAAATTTCCCCAGGGTGGCCCTGGTAGACCTTCCAGAAGTCCATTCTATGGTCCTCAGCCTCCTCACGATGTTTCCCAAGGACCTTCTTATGGAACTGCCAAATGTCCCCCACAGGATCCCCACCCAGAGGAAGCACAGGGGAGTGTCCTGACTAAATACAGCCTGAGACCCACGTGCTTCCTCCACTGGCTTCCTATTTTTCCAGGCTGGTCCAGTTGCCTCTCCCTGATTTTCCATAGTGGGAGACACTCAGGTTTTGATTTCTGAAAAACCTTAATCACACAACGAACACTACACAAAGAGGACTCCTAGATCATCTTCCCAAGAAAACAGAATCATTCTTACTAGAAGACAAAGAGCGTGGTTGATTCCAATGGTGGCCTTTTTGTCTTTGTTATCCACAAGGCCAGGTGAGGCTATAGGTCTCATTCGCTTCAATAGAACTGAAGGAACAAGAGCCAATTCATGTTCCAGCTTCAATGTAAAAACAAAAAAACATAATAAAGTCCTTTTGAAAAAGTTCGTGTTTGGTTTGTTCAAAGGACTGCCTCCAGAATAGCAAGATTACAGTTAAAAGCTACCGGTGTCTGGCCTAGAAGCACTATTTTTTGTCTTAAGCCTTCCCACATAAACTGCAATATCTTCACGCTCTGACCTTTCCCTTATGCCCAGCTGATTACCAAGCTCTAAGACTACGCATGGAAATCTTAAAACAGACATTCTAAAAAAAAAAAAAAAAGACTCCTTTGGACATGAAGAGTGTTTTTCTAAAAAAAATTTCTTTTTCCTCAAGGATGGACACATATCTTTAAAGGAGCGACGGAGATTAGTGCTTTAAGTTTAGCAGGTCAACCTTGGGCCCAATGGATAAAACTGTAACATCAAGGATGATGAAATGCACAATGTGTTTAAAATAAAGGAAAATACTTTTCCTCAGGTGAATTTGAGCTAAGCCCCAACCTACTTTCTCACCATAAACACCTGGGATGTTAAAGTACTCGTCACTAACGTTATCAGCTGTGTCTGCACCCATGACTGGGTAAAGCACTAACTTTCTATCTCTCTTTGTTTTACTTTACAATATGCTTTCTTGGTCTCTATCTCTAAGTGTTCTCAATTTTTTTTTCTTGTAACACAACATCTTGGTACACAAAGGGCCACGTTGAAACCTCCTCTCTTTTAGAGACCTCCTTCCTAAAGCATTACTGGTCACGGATAACCATATTAAAAATTATTTTGGATTTTTCCCCCTTTGATTGTAGAAATTTTACGTTCTCATTGTAAGTAACAGTGCAAAGGAAAAACAATTGCATTACTGGTGAGATGACTGTGCTTGTTATTTAGGGATTCAATCTGCCTGCCTCTCCCTTCTTTCCCCTCTCCTCTCCTACCACTATGCTGGAAAGCCCAAGATGAACAATTCTTTCAATTAAACCAGCCAATCTTTTCCTGACCCATTCTTTTTTATCTCTTCCTGACCACCAGGAAGGAGTAAACTCCTGACAAAGAAGACATACAACAACTTCAGAAAGGAAGCAAAAGCAGACTAGGAGATAAGAGATAAGAACCAAGGCTGCCATCTTGTCTGGAATATGCACTTCATCACATAGCCTGAGCTAAACTGCTGACTTTGTCCTTTAAAAATCAGATATTCTCTCTCAAAAGTAGGATGACAGAGCTTTGGTGTTGAATTTCCCTGTCTTTTTTGGTGAATAATACTAAGGAAATAAATATTTCCTTTTCCTCAGAACCCTGCTTTTATTATTTGGGAACTGGCAGGGGAAGGCCAAGGGACTGAACTTTCAGGGTCAATAAAACAAAACTTGAAAAAATGTGCAACATCCTGTTCTCTTGAAGTATCCTCAAAAGTTACTGATGACATTTGGTATATTTAGTCAGAAAATTGTACACACACACACACACACACACTTTCAAATTCCACTGTGCCCTAAAAGGAAGGTAGGTTTCAAGTTCCCAACATTGGCAGAGAAGGTTTTGATTTGAAGACTCTATTTGCTCTCACTTTAAACATGTCAGTACTGTACATTTCAAACACCTTGTCTATTTTGAAGTCATTGGCTTTAGAGAAGATTCAATGCAGAGAAGGGAATGGATAGGACTTGTGAATTACATCACACTAGAAGATAAGTCAAGAAGTGGGGGAGGAGGTGGAACAGGAGTTATACAGGTTCAAGAAGTCAACCCAGGGGAAAAGCCAGGGGTATGGGTTGGACTGCGGCCAACCAGGAGGAGTCTCCGGGAGGAGACTGGAGAAAGAAAAGAGAACAGGGTCTTCTCTAGTCCACCAATTCTACTATCACATAACAGACTTTGTGCAGGTGAATGGCCATCGGTACAGTGGAAACAATAGGCACGTGCCCAGGAGGCATGCCCAGCTACAATATTTAATTGGCTTTACAACCTAGAACCTCCAAGTTTCTAATTCTGCATTAGTAAAATGTGGGTACTGGGTCCTGCTCATGCCACCTCACTGGACAGCTGGGATGAGACAGTGGATCTAATGTCTGCTTGCTGTAGGCAAATTCTGAAGTGTATGTGAGTGAGTTCTTTCCACTGCATGAGAAAGGAGGCCTCTCCCCACAGCTGCCTTGATTTCATTTCCTTCTCACTGGTAATTTTATTCCTCACATGGAAACCACATGGTTGTTAGGTAAAGGTGAAAGCTGACCAGGAGATAAATAACAAGGCACACCAACAAAGCTTGGGGCACAGGCACAGCCTTGAACTTGAGCCCCTCCTACTGAGCAAACAATCCCATTCAAATTCCTGCTGGAATCCTGTTCTTAATCAATAGCTTGGTCTACTCATGCATGGATTTAAAATAATTCCAAAGGCCTTGCAGGACCTTGAGGGCAGTAACAAGCTTGTGTTGCCAGACTAGTAGATGGGATTTGGTGATGGATCTATGGAGACTTTAGTAGATAGAATGGGGCTCTCCCTCCCTATTCAGTAGCATCCCTGCCCTAATGTACTACATTGGAAAAAGATACTAGATACTAGAGTATGGCTATGCCAACTCCTGCTGAGCTGTCCAGATAGTGCCAAACTTGACTGCAATAAACCCATCCAGGTCATGGGCTTAGATTTTTACCATATTTGGTTAATAAACTCCTCTATCCTTACAGGAAAGTGACTTGAATATCTACCACCAGCTTCAGGCCCAGTGGGATGAATCACAGTGGAAAAGGGCGTGGCTAAAGCCACAGTATTATCTAATGTTCGCAGCAGCAGCATTTATGTTAGCTAAGAGGTGGGAGTAATCCAAATGCCTATCAACTGATAGGAAAATGATATACCCATAGGATAAAATATCATTTAGTTATAATAAGAAATGAATTGCTGATATATGCTACACCATGAATGAAACTTGAATACAGTAGGTCTTTAGTATCCATGGGTATCTGGGTACAAGAAACGTGTTGTTGACAAAAACCAAGGATAAGGATGCAGAGTTCCATGTTGCACTGTAATGCTTCATTCATTTTTCCCATAATGCCACCTGACTTCTGCCAAAGACATGTCACCTTTCCACAAATCTCAGAGCTTCACTTCTCATTCATATTAAAAATATTCACTTTTACCTTATTTTGGGGAACCAGTAGCTCTTTGAGGATGGGGAGCAGAGTTTTTCTGAATCAGGGGGAAAGAAACACTCCACAACTCACAGAATGACTCAAACACAACTGATGATACCAGAAGATGGACTGAGAACTTCTCCAATATAACTGACATGTGTAATGCTCAGACGTCTAATTAATGTGGTAATTTAAATTTTTTTTGCAGTCCTGTGGCTTGAGTTCAAGGCCCGGGCACTGTCCCTGGGCTTCTCTTTTTTGCTCAAGGATAGCACTCGACCACTTGAGCCACAGTGCCACAGCTTTTTCTGTTTATATGGTACTGAGGAACTGAACCCAGGGCTTCATGCACGCTAGGCAAGCACTCTACCACTAAGCCACAATCCGGCCCTAACTTAAAGTTTTGTTTATGAGATTTCTTTTGATTTTTTAAAACTACATGTAAATAAATCCATGAATCAGGCAGACAGGCTTACTATACTAATTAGAAGACCTCATAGTGCATGATTCTATTTACAAGAAAAGTCTGGAATAGGACTTTTAGTTCTACATGAGTAGTTGCTGGTGGCTGGGAGGGAAAAAGAATGAGGAAATGACTGCAAACAGTTACCAAGCTTCTTTTCTGAGGTGACAGTTTGGAACTAAGGACTGGTAATGGTTGTAAAACTCCCTAAACCAAACATAACTCTCATTTATGAAAAGCAACAACTGGCTCTCTGGAGATGATGCATTTCCTCTCTTATTCCTGTTTCTCTTTCATGAATTCTCATGTACTTCTAGGTTATATTTAAATTTGCTGTAATCAAATGTAAAATACCAGTAAGCTAATAACAAAGAAAAAAATCTGTGTCTATACTGAAAATCATTATGCTTTAAAAGGGTGGACTTTATGGTATAGAAATCATATTTTAATTTGTATGATGTGTAAGAAGAGTAAACGATTATATAAATTACATTAAAGGCATGGTTAAACTTGGCCAACCCCGGTTCCAGTCTGCTCCTCTAGTCTATTCCTAAAGACTTGAAACAAATGCAGATCAGCCCACAAGTTCTTGCTCAGGATAGCATGTTGTCTCTAATTTTAGACTGATTTACTGTAGCATCTGTTCCAAAAGAAGACAGAATATAACTAACAAGTTATTTCTTTTCATACTAAAAGGAGATGGAAGTAGCTTCCAATGAGAGATGATGTTTAAACCTTAAGCTAATGATCTCAAGTATTATTATTTGTCAAGTTGGGAAGATATTTTGACTCAAAAACATCACTCAGATTTTTGTGAATTCACTGTATCAGCTTTGTCTTTGTCTTGCCCCCTCTCCACTCAAAATATATATAATAACTCACTAATAATAAAATTAGAGGTATGACATAAAACTGTCTCTTGATGGCAAGTACATAATTCTCAGCATGTACTTTTAGAAAGCTCCTTCTAAACAATGATCAATGATGAAAAGACTGATAAACTTTATCATATAAAAGTTAAGGTAAGGGGCTGGGAAGGTGGCTCAGTGGTAGAGTGCTTGCCTTGCATGCTCGAGGCCCTGGGTTCGATTCATCAGCATCACATAAGCAAAAAGAAAAAAGCCGGAAGTGGCACTGTGGCTCAAGTGGTAGAGTGCTAGTCTTGAGCTGAAGAGCTGAGGGACAGCGCCCAGGCCCAGAGTTCAGGCCCCACTACCAGACCCCCCCCCAAAAAAAAAGTTAAGGTAAAAAAAATTAAGGTATCTGCTGGATGTGGTAGTGTACACCTGCAATCCAAGCACTCAGGAGGCTGAAGGAAGAAGACTGACACCTGAGTTACAACATATATTCTTGTCTCAAAAACCAAAAAGAAAAATTTAAGGTATCTATGCATCAACATATATCATAAACAATTAAAACACAAAGGAGTAGAATGGCTTACCACTTGCTAGGAATTTTAGAAAATGATTAATTCAAATGAATCAACAAAACATTCTACTAACCCAAGGGTGAAATCAGAAGCTATAAAAGAGAAATAAAGGCAGCCATGAGAAAAAAAACATACAGGAAAAGATACGTGTCCAATTTGAGCATGTTGAAAATTTCTAGTAATAAAAATTCAAATAAAACTAACAATGAGAGAAATTTTTTTTTACTTAGGAAATTAACCAAGATCAAAAATGGAATAATGTCCTTTGGTTGACTTCTCAGAGCCTTTATCTTCCACCAAAGTATTTTATTTTTCTTTAAACATATCATCCTGTCCATTAAGTTAAAATTGTCTAGTGTTTCCCTTTTTGCTATGACATGTACAGGATTGGCTCAAATTCAAGCTCTGTAACGTGTGTGTGTGTGTGTGTGTGTGTGTAGCCTCCTTGAAAATCACTCTCCATCTTAGTAAAATGAAGATCACTAGATTACCCATTTCATAGTGGGCTCTTAAAGAGTCACTGAAATCATATAAACAAAATCTCTAAGTATCTGCATATGGCATGCAATAAATAATAGTTGTAACAATGGTGACAGTTGACTAGTCAGCTTTCCCACAATATAACAAAATACTTGAATTAATCAATCCATTATTTTATAGATATTAGTCCACGATCAATTGGTTCCATTGTTCTGGGCTTGTAGCCAGGTAGCCATCTCCACATGAGCATATATGGCAGAGCAGAGCTGCCCATCTTATGGCCAGGGAATGAAAACAGAGAAAGAAGAAGTCAGGGTCTAACAGTCCCCTTCCAGGATATAACACAATAAAGACCTCTCATTAGGTCCAGTCTCTTAAAGGCTCCACCAACTCCTAACACTGCCACACTGGAGCCCAAGTTTTTAACAACATGGGTTATTAAGGGACATTGAAGATTGAAACAATAGCAGGAATTCAAGATGACACTGTTCCAATATCTTCTAGTTCCTCTAAAATAAATATTTCCAGAATTATATGACTTTAACTCAGTGCCGCTTTTTAAAGTAATTATATACTATAATGTTTGAAAACCAATTAAAAAAGTGTCTTGAAGGACATAAAATAGGTCAGTAAAATTAAAGATGCAACATATCAGCTACATTACTTAGTTAACCTCAGTAATCGAACAGAAATGCATTACCCTTATTCATCATAATAGCCACAAAAATTAAATAGATGAGAATCATGTAATTCAATAAACATAAGAGCCATTCAAAATTATGCCACCCTAGTAGAAGAAATGAGGAGAGATTTCAATAAATGATCTCCAAGTTATTAAAGCAGAAATACTTAAGAGTGGAAATACTCCTTAATTTAATATAAAAATTTAATGCAATTCTAATTGGAACAGCTACATAACATGAGAAATTAAGTGAAATCTAATTAGTTCAGTATTACTGAAGAATAAGCTGGTGGTGTGTAACAAGAACAGCACATCTCTTCATTATCTAATTGTTAAGTTGCTGGTGTGGGAGCTGAGGATAAATCCTTTATTTTTGATGGGAAGCATAATTTGAAGAAAACTTCATCTATGAATTCATTATAATTTTAATAAACTGAAATAAAAGTTTACCTGGAAGAACTTGGGGTCTGTTAGGAATAGCATTATCTTCCAAAACATTTATTCTAGAACCCACTTCTGCTAATGGTTGGCACAATCATGGATGTGCATAGCCATGGTGATGTTACAGGGTAAGCTCATGAGAACAGAAGTGACCAAGCAATGATGCTCTACAGACAAATGAGCTCAGGTATCTCTTTAAATGTGCAGGATGGGTGACTCACCTGGTTGTCCCAGACACTAGGTAGCCTGTCCCTACCCCACAGGATCAAAGGTTCAAAGGTGCTGCCTGGATCCTACCAAGTTACCCAGAACCCAACAACACCAGAGCTTCCCTCATCCACTTGCATTGTTCAAGGAGCAAAATGCAACCTCTCCTCTCAGGCAGGAGCTTTCCCCTTCGTAGCTTTCAGCAATGAACATGTTCATAGAGTAAGGAGATTACCCACATTGGCTCACTAACTGGAAATTTGGGGGCAAAAATGAAGTCACTCTGAATTCAATTCTCTATATTTGTGTTTATTGTCTAAGAAAGGTAATTTGTGTTTGCATCTCAAGGGGAAGATGGCCTTTTAGAGAAACCTGACTCTTCTGGTTTTCTTTTCCTTACATTATAGATTTCTAAATGCTATACTTCTAATTATCTCTTGTGCATGACTTAAAATTATATTTATTTCGGAAGTGGTGCTATGGCTCAAGTGGTAGAGCACTCGCCTTGAGATGAAGAGCACAGGGACAGCGTCCAAGCCCAGAGCTCAAGCCCCACGACTGACCAAATATATATGTGTGTGTGTGTGTGTATATATACATACATACATATATATATATATATATATTTCTGAGTATTTGGAGTCAAGTCTTTAAAAATGATGAATTTTATTATACACCTTTTAAAAGCCACAGATATTTTCAGATTGTATATTTGTTAACTCCAGAAGAACTAGTAACTTCCTTCAAACCTGTCAGGGAGATAGGTATGGAAGACAGGTTGGGAGAGAAGGGGACTAGGACCAAGAAGAGCAGAAGCTTTGGCTAGGTTTGTTTGTGCTTTGGACACCGCTAAGGAGCTGGGATTTGGAAAGGGTCATTCATCAGCATTCATGCTTAGCAAAGCATAAAGCACAAAGCAGAGTCCCACCAACCAGGTGGAACTGGCAGTCAATCCTCACTGCTATTTATACTCATTGGCTGTATCTACTTTAGCAAAATGGGTCCCTTGCCACTTAAGCAAAAATTGAATGAAGAAATGCAAATTGATTGCTAAGTAATTTGCTGCTTGCACACATGATTTCCTTATTGTTTGACGTTTATCTTGTTTTGTAGTACTGGGCTTGCACTGGGGTCTTGTGCTTGCTAGGTTGGTGAGCTACACCCTGAGTCTTTTTATTTTTCAAATAGGATCTCAGTACTTTTTTTGTGTTTTTGGCCTGAGGTCGCTGGGAATGTGATCTTCCTATGTATGCTTCCCATGTAACTGGGATGACAGGTTCAAGCTACCATGCTCAATTTTTGTTGTTGTTAGTCAGGGACTTGAACTCTGGGCCTGGGTGCTGTCCCTCAGCTCTTCAGCTCAAGGCTAGCGATCTACCACTTGAGCCACAGCGCCACTTACGGTGTTTTGAGTGGTTTATTGGAGATGAGAAGTCTCACAGACTTTCCTGCCCCGGCTGGCTTTGAATCATGATCCTCAGATCTCAGACTCCTGAGTAGCTAGGATTACAGGTGTGAGCTACTCACTGCACCTGGCTTTCTCCCCTGTTCTTGGAGGTAGGATATTTAAAAAGCTGCCTCAGGCTCAGCCTTCCACTGGGCCCTGACAGTCAATACTGCAAGTATGAGCAGGATTCCTAAAACGGTCCACAGCTACTCCGCCCAGGAAGGAAACCCCACTCCCCAGTTCAAGATCACTCCACACTCCATCTAATGTATACCATAGGTAACCAGGGCCACTGTGGGTCTCACTCCGAGCCTGATGTAGGGATGTCTGGGGAAATGGCTGGTGCAGAGGGAATCTGATGAGAAGGAGAGTGGAGCAAGTAGGAAGTGATGGCTTCAACAGGAAGCCATCTTCAACTCCAAGCTGCAAGGACTTCTTGAATTGGAACTGGAAGGGGGCTGATTTTCTATACTCCATGCTAGTCAGCCACTGATTGAGCCTGCCCTGCTGGGAGCGGGGAATCCTTGAGAGGGAGTCCAGTTAGCAGCCAACATCCTCCGCAGGGTGGGGCACCAGATAAGGCTAAAAAAAACCTATATGTTCTCCCTCCACTCCCTCATTTACACATACCTACTCATATAGAAAGCTTTCGTCTCGGGCTGGGAAGGTGGCTCAGTGGTAGAGCGCGTGCCTTGCATGTGTGAGGCCCTGGGTTCGATTCCTCAGCACCACATAAGCAAAAAGAAAAAAGCCGGAAGTGGCGCTGTGGCTCAAGTGGTAGAGTGCTAGCCTTGAGCTG
>NW_012267315.1:6477191-6534177 GCF_000151885.1 Dipodomys ordii
AAGTGGCGCTGTGGCTCAAGTGGTAGAGTGCTAGCCTTGAGCTGAAGAGCTGAGGGACAGCACCCAGGCCCAGAGTTCAGGCCCCATGACCAGATGCAAAAAAAAAAAAAAAAAGAAAGAAAGAAAGCTTTCGTTTCGTTCCTCCTGCATGTGAGATCACAAAAGCCACCTACTTGAGGGTAAAACATTCTGGACATTCATGCTATTTAAAGACCTCAACAAGTTGCAAACAATGACTCAGAAAAGCTAGACACCCAAGGATCTTGGCCTTTGTTGACTTCTTAAAAATATGTTTTATGATGATGTTGGTATGGCAAAGCCAACAAATGAGAAGACAACATCCATTGGAAAGAGTGTGTAACTTGTTCCTATGGTTTCAAAACAATTTGTCCCCACCAAAATTAATGTTGTGGCCAGATGCTGGTGGCTCATGCCTCTCATCCTAGCTACTTAGGAGACTGAGATCTGAAGATTGCACTTTGAAGGCAGCCTGGGCAAGAAAGTCCATGAGACTCTTATTTCCAATAAACTGCTCAGAAAAAGCCAGAGGTGATACTGTGGCTCACATGGTAAAGCACTAGCCCTGAGCACAGAGATGCTCAGGGACAGAGCCCAGGCCCTAAGTTCAAGCCCCAGGACCGCAAACAAACAAACAACCAAACAAAAAACTAATGTGACGTGACTGCCAACTGAGTGGTATTGAGAGGTGGTAGGGCATTCATAAGGTACTGGAGTCACAGGGGCCCTGGCTTCGTGAAGGGATGAACAGGGTTCCTATGAGAACTGGGTAGTGATCTTGGGAGCAGATTCTTAGGAAGCATCTGAAGCAGCTGTCCTCTTCTTTAATTGCATGCTACCATAAGGCCATCACCAAGAGAGAGGTAGTCCTCTCATCTTAGACTTTCCAGATTCTAGAGCAATGATCTAGATAAACCTCTTTTCTTTGTAATTTTCCTAGTATTCAGTATTATGTGATTGCAAATTCTCACAGATACCAAGAGGAGGGGCAGCCATGACACAAGAGGTCACATGGGGCAAAACTGGGGTCTGCAAGGAGGCAGGGGGTGAGTGGGAAACTGTGCGCAGCCTTTCTTATGGTTTCCACAGGAAGGGACAGGCAAGGTCAGTGACTCATTTGAATGATGTCAGCAAGCTTCGAGGTACACAAGCTACTATGGCTTGAATGTTATTTAAATGTGTTGTTCCAAAAATCATGTTGAAACTTAACCCTCAATATAACAATAGTAAGAGGAAGGGATGTTAGGGGGTGCCTAGACCGTGAGGGCAGGGCCGTCAGGAGAGAATCAGGGTCTGTGAAGGAAGAAAGGGTAGAGAAAGCACTGTAGATCACTTTGAGAGAAAGCAAATTGGCCAGCCCCTCAGGGAGTTATGGAACCAGTGATGACTGTCAGAGGAACCCAAGTCTCTCAGGAACTGGCCTGCCTTACTATCTCTGGCTTACAAATTCAATGACAGACCTTGGAGCACAGCAGCTGGCACTCTCTGTCAATCACAATTCCTTTCATTTCAAGGATCCAAGCACATTCTCATGTCCTTAGAAATGTAAGGAAGAGATGAATCATAATACATGCAACTCAAATATTGCCATGGACACAATGAGCCTTGTAGAAGTGTTTGCTATTATTATTTATTGCTGAAAACATCTGGACAATCGAATTAATAAATGCACTTTATATTCTGTGTTGGCACTCTGGAAGCCAGATGTTAGATTCCTCAAAAAAATGAACACGGGACTAGGAAGTTGGCTCAGTGGTAGAGTGCTTGCCTCGCATGCATGAGGCCCTGGGTTCAATTCTTTGGCACCACATAAGCAGAAAAAAGCCAGAAGTGGTGCTGTGGCTCAAGTGGTAGGGTGCTAGTCTTGAACTGAAGAGCTGAGGGACATAGAGCTACCCTATGATCCAACAAAACCACTCTTGAGCATCTATCTGGAATATTACAAGTCAGGTTACAGTAAAGATACTTGAACAACCATGTTCATTGCTGCACTATTCACCATAGCCAAATTATAGAAACAGCCCCAATGAACTCCAATGGATGAATGGACTAAGAAAATGTAATATATACATAATGTGAATATACCCATCTATCAGAAAGAACATTATATGACTTGCAGGGAAATGGATAGGCCTAGGAAAAATTTACATTAAGTGAATTCAGTCTGAGACACAAACTGTGCATGTTTTCTCTCCTATGTGGAAGTTAGATCTAAATTATATCATATGTGAAAACATATACAAACTGGGTTATATGCAAATACACAAACAGAATATACAGAGGATATACTCAGGGAAGGATTCTTAAGGTGTAACTCCTTTGAAAGAATAACAGTTTAACAAATGATTATCAGAAAACTGAAATATGTTTTGTTGGAGAGGGTCAGCAAAGGAAAAAGGGGTAGATGAATAGAGAAAGGAAAGGGAAATGGTCAATATATTCAATATACATATGTAAAAATGGAACTATAATTTGACAGTATGAATGGAATTGGGAAAAATGAGGGACCGCAAAGGAAGGGGTGACACTGATTAAGATGCATTGGTACCCATAACCTGACTTGTTGAACTGAAACCCCTATGTACAACTTCTTTTTCTTCTTCTTTTTTTTTTTTTTGGTCAGTCGTGGGGCTTGAACTCTGGGCTTGGGCACTGTTCCTGCACTCTTCAGCTCGAGGCGAGCATTCTACTGCTTGAGCCACAGTGCCACTTCTGGTTTTCTGGTGGTTTATTGGAGCTAAGAGTCTCACAGACTGTCCTGCTCAGGCTGACTTTGGACTGCAATCCTCAGATCTCAGTCTCCTGAGTAGCTAGGATTATAGGCATGAGCCACCGGTGCCTGGTTTGTACAACTTCTTAAAGTTTTAAAAAGAAAAGGAAAATAAATACCAATCATAAAAACAAGTCTAGGTTAAACCTGACAGGTCTGTAATCCCAAAACTAAGAAGGCCGAAACAAGTGGATCCTAAGTACAAGGTCGGCCTGGACTACATAGTCAGACCCTACCTCAAATATAATCAAAGATGATATGTTATGAAATATTAAGTTTTTATATATGCTTTCTCTACTACAATAAACTTGAAGGTTACAGCTCTTACATTGTTTTATCCTTCCTGGATCATTATGGTAATTATATGTAATCATAGAATGTGCTCAATAAATGTTTGCTGAATATGATGGATTCGGTGTATCAGGGAAACTACACTGATTTAATCTCAACTGGTAGGTGGATGAACTTTATCTGAAACAAATTTTCAGTTCACCATTCCAAGGACAGTTATACCTATTTTCTAATGTTGCATAATACAATTTTCAAATAGAGTAAAACTGAAGGAACGTTTGTGTGAACACCCACATACGTACCGCCTGAATGCTCCCACTTGACAATACAAATGCTCAGTATCTGTGAATTTAATCAGGATTGAAAATATCCAGAGGAAAACTCAGGACTGTATTGAATATGTACAACATCTTTTTTTCTCGTCATCATCCACCAACAGTACAGTATAACACTTTTCATGGTATTTCCATTGTATCGCATGCTGTGCGTCATCTAAAGATGATTTCAAGTACGTGGATATGTGTGTAGGTTCTAAGGAAATGCTAGCTTAAAAGGGACTGGAGCAGCCTTGGATTTCCATAGACAAGGGTACCTCAAGGGGTCCCCTAAAGAGATCAATGCACAATGGATTTGTTTTACAACCTACTTATCCATCTCTACATCCCTTAATCCATCCCTCAATCCATCCTATTTCAGGGATATTTTATATATACCTCTACTTCACATAAACACTTTACCATTTGTATCATTAACTAAGATCTGATCTTTTTCAGATTAAAAACAATTCTTGTAAAAAACTGACACCAAGTTTTCAAAAGAAAACTAATCCCCAGCACCAGGCATGCAATATTATCTGGTTGAGGGCAATTAGCAGCTGTGCATTCCCAAGATCTTTGGAGGGTGAAGCATCAGCTGGAATGTGGCCTGTGGGGCATCTGTGTGCGTGTTTCCCATAGAGGCTAATTATTCAAAGTTGGGTATGTAGAGCACAGACTCTGACACAAAGGTTAGTGTGCAGAAGGCTTATTAAGGGGTACCTAGGGGATCAGTGCCTTGGAATGGGAACACGGAGTCAGGCATGGGTACAGAGGGAAGTGGAGATTCCCCATGTGGAATCTAGAAGCATCTGGCGGGGGGGGGAGGGGGGGCTGAGATGGTTACGTTCTTGTACCCCCACCTCCCACCATCAGTCACTGAGTGCGGGTGACTTTGAACTAGGCAGCTCTCTGAAAAAAATGCTACCTGTGGTCAGCATTCCCAGAAAGGAGACAAGTTCCTCCTTGGTGGGATCTGGTGACAATGCAGTCTGATCACCACAGTAATGCTACTTCCTTCATTTTAAGGACACGTAGTCCTTAATAGTCCTGACAATTACAAATGCTCTATTCCTCAGCAACAGGAAATTTCCAGCCCAATCACACTTAGGATACTGGGGAGAAAATTACTGGCCTGGTATAGGCTGTGATAGCATCTGCCTTTCTATTCTGTGCAGGAGGAAATAGGTGCACAGGGCTGAGACTTGGAACTGACTGTTAGCAGGACATTTCTTATGGAGCAGGAAGTCTCTACACCTTAGGTTAACAGGTGGATTTCACCAAGCCATTCAAGGATGACACAAGAAGTGAGGACAGAATTTCATAGCAATGAAAAGTAAATTATCTGAGATGTGGCAAACAAGTTAATGAACCATGAGTTTGAACACAGAGAATGGGTTAAAAACTAAGTCATGCCAGCAAAAAGAAGTAGAATGTGGCTCCAGCCTTGAGTGAAAACGTGAAGCGACAGTACCCAAGCCCTGAGGTTAAGCCCCAGGACCGGTACAAAAACAAAACAACAACAACAACTCCTAAGTCCTATAACTTCATGTAGAGTCATCCTCATGAAAGACTTAAAAACCAAGTCATTTGATCAAAATTACATTTTAAAATGCCATTTTTATCTTCTACTCCCTTCCCTTAAAAAATAGGCATCTTCTTGGGGTAGTCCCTTGCCACCTGTGAATGCTTCAAATCTTTTCACCATTCTCCTTATCCTCTGGCAGTGTCTTACAGGGCAAAGCTTGTATTTCCAACACAAAATGAAAAAAATCAACCCAATCCACACAGCATTTCCTACCTTTCTTGTTATTGGGTGTGGTCTTTTGCTCCTGGCTCTGCCAAGAAGATGGGCTCACACAGGCTTTTTTGGGAACTGAGCAGTGAAGATGGAGCTGGAGTATTGTTTGGCAGTCAGGGGCCATGGCAGAGCTGGTATGACTGTGAACAGCATCTGGAGGTGAGGGGGGGCATGTTCCTGACTCAGTAACCCCCTGACTGTGTTGGCAGTAACCAGCCTGTTGAGAAGAAATGGCTCTGCAGTGCCATGTGGACATCACTTGGAAAGCTCAGCCTAAAGCCTGCTTCTTGATCCACCTATGATTGTGAAGATTATGTTCCTCTTATCCTCCCCTGCCTAAACCAGCAGGATAGAGATGATTGAGATGTGTGCCTTAGAAACCATGACCAAGTAAGGCCTAGCCATTCAACAACGGGGATGCTGAGGCAGGAGGACTGAATGCAGCCTTAAGACACTGTCAGGAAGGAAGGAAGGAAGGAAGGAAAGAAGGAAGGAAGGAAGGAAGGAAGGAAGGAAGGAAGGAAGGAAGGAAGGAAGGAAGAAAGAAGGAAAGAAGGAAGGGGAGGAAGGGGAGGAAGGGGAGGAAGGGGAGGAAGGAAGGAAGGAAGGAAGGAAGGAAGGAAGGAAGGAAGGAAGGAAGGAAGGAAAGAAGGAAAGAAGGAAAGAAGGAAGGGGAGGAAGGGGAGGAAGGGGAGGAAGGGGAGGAAGGGAGGAAGGGAGGAAGGGAGGAAGGGGAGAAGGGGAGGAAGGAAGGAAGGAAGGAAGGGAGGGAGGGAGAGAAGGAGGGAGGGAAGGAGGGAGGGAAGGAAGGAGGGAAAGGAAAGGGGAAAGAGGAGGGAGGGAGGAAGGGAGGGAGGGAGGAAAAAGAAAGATTGACTAATACATAGTTTATGACCCATTAACAGTGGATTTTCTTTTTTGTCTTTTTTCTTTCGTTTTTTTTCTTGGGGGGGGGAGGGGGGAAATACTGAGAATCAAACCCAGGATGTTGCACTTGTTAAGCAAGCACTTTGCCACTGAGCTACACTCCAGCTCTAACAGTGGATTTAAAATGTGAAAAGCTTTAAAAAAATGTTAAAAGCCACATCATACTTTCATCAAACACAATGAAGATGTTTCTCCACTTAGGGTGGAATTCTGTTCCAATAAATCCATTGCAAGCTAAAGATATCCTAAGTTGCAAATGTGCTGAAGACACCTAACCTACTTTAGTATCATACATAGCTCAGAACTCTGACATTAGCCTACAGTTGTGTATTATGACCATCATGAGGAACAAACCAAAATCCAAAATCTGCAGTAAGATTCTCTCAAATTGCAGTACTTTTCTGGTATTCTAAAGTAAAAAAAAAAAAAAGTATAACCTGAACCAGTGTGAGTCAAGAATGTCATCTCTAAGTGGCACTGTGGCTCAAGTGGTAGAGCACTCGCCTTGAGCTGAAGAGCGCAGGGACAGCGCCCAAGCACGGAGTTTAAGTCCCACAACTGACAAAAAAAAAAAAAAAAGAGTCTTATAGTTGGCTGGGAAGTTGGCTCAATGGTAGAGTGCTTGCCTTGCATGCATGAGGCCCTGAGTTCGATTCCTCAGCACCAGATAAGCAAAAAAAGAAAAAAGCCGGAAGTGGCGCTGTGGCTCAAGTGGTAGAGCACTAGTCTTGAGCTGAAGAGCTGAAGGACAGCCCCAGGCCCAGAGTTCAGGCCCCACGACCGGACCCAAAAAAAAAAAGAAGAATGTCATCTCTAGAAGTTCCATGTACAGAGTAGATTAAAATTGAGCCATTCTAATAGAGCCTGGCTTTCTGAGGGCTATAAACCTAGGCATTCAGAGATCCCCCCATAGGACTAAATACAAACTCACACTAGACCCTCGCTTCCCCCTCTTATTTCATCTCTTATCATATCTCCTGCTCTAGAGTCTTAGCACATCATTCTCATCTGTAAGCACTCCTTACAACTCTGGGTTTCCAATAACTGTTCATCTCCCCTTTCTCATTTCTATCACAAATCTATCTGCCAGCAAAATATCTACAAAGAATTTGACAAATCATAACTCCTGGAGTCTCTCATCAACGCTTCTGCCCATTTCATAGGTGAACATTTCAACAGCTTTTTGGCCCTATCATTTTACAACGTAACTGGGTCTTCAATGACAATGCCAGGTGCTTGATAACATCGATGAAGTACATGTACAAGAAAGGAGTTGCTCTGGTTTTCTCTTCCTTTCTTTTACCCTCCATATCCACCAGAGCTTTACAACATCCAAACCTTGAAAGAAGCCAGTTAGCAGAAGCAGCCTGAGACAAAGTAGCTGGCAGGGCCTGCTCAGCAGCCATATGCAGCAGAGAAAGACAAGACTAGATCTAGGCATGGTGAAGGAGATGACCAACTCAACAGAACCTCATAGGAATCAATGGATTGAACAGAATGGAGCTGTGGTTACAATATGCCACACAGAGGCCCTATTTTATCACGCTCTGTTCATAAAAAGTAGATATTTTCCCTCCTTTTTGGAGAATAGTTGTAAATTAAGAACAATTAAATCTATGCATCTAGCATGAGTTTTCATGTTGGAAAATGAGGCAGATAAATGAGGAAGGAACCATAAAGTAGTACAACATCACCCTAAATGGAGGAAGTGACTCATCCCGCTAGAGAGCACAGAACTGACAGTGGGATTCAACCATCCTCACACATTCTCATAGCATGGCTGTGACAAAACACACAGGACATACCCTTGACCCAAGTCCACTGGTGGGTTCAGTCCTCACAGTGGGGAGGGAGGGAGAGGAACTGCTATTCTTGGCTTACTTCCAGTCATCGAGAAGGAACTGATTGGGGAAGTGGAAGTCATAAGCTTTGGGAAAGGTAATTCTTACATCATCGGTACGTTGGCAATAGCTGACAGTGGGAAATCTAGTCAGGTTTTTGTCCTTTATAAGTGGACATTTCAAGAACTGTAAAGGTGAGTCAGAGTCTCCAAAAAAGTAGCTTTCTTCCCTTCAGACAAGAGTGAGAAATTTGTGTGAATGGAGTCCAGATAGGACAAACACCAATATGCGATTTTTCAAAGCATGATGGCAACCAGCTGATGTGCTTGCATAGACAACATTGCAATAAATGAATAGAAGGAAAGGACAAAGGATGGGTAAGGGTCCTGGAGGCATAGGTGAATCCCAAGCAGTGTAGTGAATCTATAAAATAGTGTCCAGAAGATAAACACCCAGAAAAGGAGTGTCTCAAAAATAAAACAAAGCTTGATAAGACCATGAAATGATTGTGAAAAGATGCTTTTGAAACATGAAATGGTTGACTGGTAGTAGGATAAAGGAAAAGCAAATCCTCATTAATGTACCATAATCAATCAAGACTACAAGACTGGGAAGAGGGAGCCAGCATGCACAAGTACCTTGTCTCCTGAAGTCCATGAGACAGTTGCAAGAGATGGAGCAGGATCTTGTATAAACATTCCCATTTCTATCCTGGAAAGATCACATGCCAAGCTATGGCTAAAAGTAAAATGCATATGAAATTATTTATGGTCATCTTTAAGCATTTATGAGGGCTGAGGAGGTGCTGGTAGATAATAATGATCCCTGGTTCTATAGATAGGGACCACAGTAGCTTACTCTAACTATTTATTTTTTTGTTAGTCTTGGGGCTTGAACTCAGGATCTGAGCACTGTCCCTGAGCTTTTTCGCTCAAGGCTAGTGCTCTACTACTTTCAGCTACTGCACCACTTCTGGTTTTCTGGTGGTTAACTGAAGATAAGAATCTCACAGACTTTCTTGCCCAGGCTGGCTTTGAAACACAATCCTCAGGTCTCAGCTTCCTAAGTAGCTAAGATTACAGGCATGAGCCACCAGCACTGGCCTGAGGGTTATTTTATCCATGCCTGAGGGTTATTTTATCCATGACTCTGGCTGGGAACTTTTGAAAAATGGGCCATCTTGTCCAAAAAAAAAATCATCACTGAGGCTAGCTTAGTTTTCTAAAGATAAACTATGTCAGCTTAGCTACATTATGTATGTCTTTGGCAGGACTATTAAACAGAAAATCAGGATAGACCTGTTATGCGGATTCAAGTTAAAAAAAATCAAGTGGTATCCTTTTAGCTAAATGAAAAACTGTGTAAGATGATGGCAATATAATTGCTAAATGTTCACATACTATAAAGCCCCCAGTTGATGGACTGCTATCAAACAGAATCATGCCTATCCTGTTCAGGATGTTTTATTAAAAGGTTAAGTGCAAGCAGGTATTTGTGAAAGGTGAGTTGACAAATGACTTAGACCAAATAGTCGATCTTATAGGAGGCAGGGTAGATTAGAGAAAATGAGGCTTGATGTACAGCAGACAGGTACTCAGAAACAAGCACTGAATTTAATGAGTAGTTCTATTAGAAACACAGAAGCACTATCTTCTTTGCTGTAACCTTTACCCTCCTGCAGTATTAGCACAAGAAAAAGAAAAGAACAAGAGCAGATTTCTCCATCTGACCTTGGCTGCCAGACTAAAAAGAATTACTGTGCTCTGACAACTGAGCAAGGGCATCATAAAGACATGTATCCTAGAAAAGCAAATACTTGGTACTTATCTCAAGGATCAGTATCTATCTTGAAAAAAAAAAAAAAGGTATGGCAGAATGCATTCTTTCTTTGAAGGGTTGACCAAACATCAATGATCAAAGTTTAATGAGCATGTCAGTCTTAAGAGACCTTGACCCCAAGTAATAAAAGTGTAATACCAAGAGTGATTAAATGCGCTAGATGTGAGAACAACAAAAGAACAGAAAAAGAAAGAAAAGAAAAAAACACTTATCCTAGAATAACCTTAAGTCAAACCCTGCCTTTAAAAAAGCCAACATAGATACTTCTGTTGTCAAAGAGCACAGGGTGCCCACCTTTGAGCGCCCACAGTCTATATGAGTGTGCCCCTTTCTGCTTGTTTGTTTACTCCATAAAGCTCTGCCAAGTTTTCTTACCACTATGACTTGTCCAGAAATCCTAACTCTATGACTCAAGTGTCAAGAACCTGGGACCTGGGACTAAATCTCTAAGTGAAGGGTCCCTACTTCTAGAGGGAAACTTCACATCTGGAACCGGTGATGTTACAGATCAATGTTTCCCCAGCACCCTCCTTTTGTGTACTAGCTTCCCATTCTTCATGCTGTGAGGCACAGAAAAGGAAGATTGGACTCACCCTTTAACTTAAACTTATACCCAAGCAAGCTATTTGGTTAGATGTCCTTAAGTTACATTTTTGTGCCACAATAAAAGTTTGTAAGAATGAAAAGAAGAAAATTTAAAAGTGCGAATCTGAGTACCATGGAAACCTCTTTTGGGTCATAGCGAATGATTCTTGTAACTTGCTTTGGGGATGAGACAACACAATTGGGATGCAAAATACAACCTAACTGCTTGAAATAATGGCTCACTATGTGAAATGTGCACAGATATGGATGCATGCTCCTGTGAGTGGGGTACTGGTCAGGAGCCTCGTGGCCCCCATCTGCACTCTCACACCATCTGCGTGGCCCCGGACCAAAAAAGAATCTTTATTTCCATATTGCGTTCCTGATAAACGTGAATGAAAGATTCTGGCTTAAAACACTGGATTTTCACCTTTTCTGTTCTACTTTCCCCAGTTTATAAACTGCATGGGAGAATAACTATTCCCCCTGTCCAGCCATTCTTCCAATCCACAAACATCACTTGGCATCTGTTACACACCAGGCAGTGGGAGATAACAGATATGAAAAATCACCACCCCCTGCAACCTGGACACATATAAAAAGACCACTTTGCTAAAACTGGCATTTGTGGTCAATGCTATATACAATACAAAACACCCACTGAGACAAACTGAGGATGACTAAGGTATGGTTTTAAGGTATGGTATTATTGTAAGTCTAGCCTCTAAGGAAAACAATTCCTCGGCTCCATTTTTTTCTAAAATTAGATTCAAGTCGGTTAGATGAAAATCCATTTGAGATAAATGAATCCATTCTAAGGGTTTCAAAAACTGCACCTACATAATGAAATTCAGCCTATCCCCAGACAAGCCACCTCTTTAGTACCAAATGGCTCTGTATGTTAGAGAATAAAGATGAATCCATCTATTGCTACAAACCATAGGAGCCCCCAAATTGAAGCTTTATTTACTTCCCCAAAGGAAGACGTAGCAGCTGCATTCAACCTGCCCTTGTAGGCAGCTACAGAGTTCACACTAATCAGGGTCTTGTGGGGGCACCACGCTCAGCCACCACAATCAACTTTCCAGAAAACTCGGGTGAGGTCTCTGGTAGAACATGCTGCAGAGGAAGTGCGCAGCATTGAGTCACAATGCTCAGAGAAGAAAACGCAACTGTGATTCATGTTACCAAAAAGAAAAGGTTACGCAGGGGGAAAAAGCAATCAAAAACCCAAACCATACCAACATATCACAAAGCTGTGAATACCACAGGGGGCATGGCAGTGTCATTTCTGCTTTTTCGAAACACCCAAAGAAGGGAAAGAAAAGTAACTTTGCAAAATAAAGCCTAGACAAAATGGTTACAAAAAGAAGTAAGTTCTGTTCCTTGAAGCTGGTATTTGTTACAAGAAAAAATATATAAAAACAATATTTTTAACCAATCTCAAATACTCAAATATATCTTCTTTCACATTTACTTGTCAAACTTTGGGTTGTTTTGGGGTTTTTTTGTTTATTTTGTTTTTGGTGCCAGTACTGGTCTTGAACTCAAGTCCTTATAATTTTCCTTAGCATTTTGTTCAGGGATGGTGCTTACCAGTTGAGCCACACCTCCACTTCTGGCTTTTTGCTGATTAGAGATTCTTAGATCTTGGATTTGTCTGCCCAGGTTGGCTTTGAACCATGATACACAGCCTCCTGAGTAGCTAGGATAATAGATATGAACCACCAGTGCCCAGTATTTATTAAACTTTTAATTGTTAATTTTTGCTTAAAATACCTTTGTAAACAGTATTCTTATTATAGGCCTCTCAATTAGTATAATTGGATTTCTAATAATGAATTATATAGGAGTGTCAAATAAGAAAGTAAAATTAGATTCACCAGAATCCTATCAATAAGCAAAAAAGCACACAACAGAAAGCAAGCCTCAAAGATACCAGGAGGAACCATTTTCAAACCTGGAATTAACACATAAAGCCATTGGGGCTCAGGCTTAAAGTTTTGGCCAGTGAGTAATCTCTGCATACCTATGCTCCATTGCTTTTGTTGGTCAGTGCTTACATTAAGTAAATATGACATGACCAAACTTTATCAAACATAATATGGAGGTGCCATTTGGAGAATATTTGGTTTATTCTGGCACCAGACATGGCTAATGGATTTTAAGATCAGTATAGGACAGGGCTGATAAGACCATGTGGGTGGGAAGGAGAGGCTTTGGATAGAGAGGGTGGCTGGGCCATTGTGTGACTGTCCCAGTTTCCTGTGAGGGGTCACTGTTGCCATCATATCGATGTTAGGAATTGAACATGGTGAAAGGTAATGTCACTCAGTGAAAAGGGCAGAGTTGAGCTTCTGCAAAGAAGCACGGAGGAGGGAAGAGAGATGGAGTAAATGTGCAACCTGACCACTCCTGACTGTACCAAGTGTGTATCTAACCAGAAAGCAGAGCCCAAGGCAAACAGCCTGGGTGAGGTTTTAAAGTGATTAATTTTTGTTTGCACTTGGTCAAGTTTGGACCAAGCTAACCAAATCACTGAAATCTTTATAGTTTATGGTGTGACTTCTCAAACACACATTTGACATTCCATTTGCCAGTAAAACAAAACAAAGGTATTTGGCAATCAAATAATTGATTTCTGTGTCCTATATGTAATGGTATCATTTAAAACAATCTACTCTGACCTACTGAACACATTTTGTCATTTAATAAGACATGAGGAGACTGTTCATCATTTCAAATGACGTACCTGAAAGACATTTTAGAAACACATACTGTTTTCTATCATGTCTTATATATTTTTCCAAATATCAAAATTCCTCAAACATGTTGTAACCACACCCAGATAAATTACATTATTTTCCACAGACTTTTTTCAATATTTTTAGTTACAAAATTATGACACAACAGTTGATACAACCTATCATATAGATATTGAAAGTTAATGGGTTTGGCACCTTGAGAAGAAAATCTTACAGAAGCAATGCAAGTTTGTCACAGAAATGTTAGGAGACTAATTTTGAAATCGACACCTCTATTTGTTTATCTGCTACAGTATATCCTTCCAGAGATTTTACATACTTGTCTACATACATTTCTTTATTGTGTTTCATTCATTTTGTAATGCTAATTATAACCTGAAATGTATTTGGCTAGTTACTGTCATTTCTCCCACTAGAAGAAAGCCTCTTGGGGAAATGTACTTAACTATTTTGTCCACTACTAAATCTTCTTGCTTAATGCAAAGACTGGTACATCAGAGGTGGCCATAAAGATTGAATGAATGAATGGAAGTATTTGAGAAATTGAAAGCAATCAGTAAAAGCCAAAGGAAGAGATGGCAAAAGAATTGGACCCTGGGCTGGAAAGGTGGCTTGCCTTGCATGCATGAGGCCCTGGGTTCCATTCCTCAACACCACATAAGCAGCAAAAACCAGAAGTGGCACTGTGGCTGAAGTGGTAGCGTGATAGCCTTGAGCTGAAGAGCTGAGGGACAGTGCCCAGGCCCAGAGTTCAGGCCCCATGACTGACAGAGAGAGAGAAAGAGAGAGAGAGAGAGAGAATTGGACATTTATCTTTTTACTTTGTTGTCCTTTATGGCAGCTGCTATTGGCTGACAAGCCCATTATTTTCTATTTGAACTCAATAACTTAGCTATTGGGCTCACTTTTACTCTATGAGAGCAGTAGAGAGGAATGGATTTAGTGGCCAATGAAAGAGAGGGGACTGGGACAAATGGGCTGGTTGTGCAGAGGCTGCCATGGAATAGAATGGACTGGGGGAACCTCTTGTGGAGCATACATAGGCTTGGTAGGCTACCACAGTTCCATGCACATAGCCTCACCCTGGACTGTTAGGCAAATATCTCCCACATGATCCATCATACCCAATGCGGGAAGGCAGAAAAAAACTGAGTGAATGATATAGGTACTGTAGAAAGGGAGAAAATAATTTTGTGCTTTTTTTGTCTGGATATTTTTAATCACAGGTTTCCCATTCACAGACAAAAAAGCACTCAAGGATGTTTGTCTTCTGTTGTTGCTAGACAATGACTATTTGTGGCAAAACAAAACAAAAACCCAACCCTTAAAATCTGATATGATCTTTCCCTTCCTTTTGTTGCTTTTACAAAGAATGTTCACACATAAAATAATTCCTCACTGTGACAATCTGATGGATGAGAGTGGGTGATAATGGATACTAAAATAGTTTGTAAACTTATTTGGAAATATTTTTTTTTGTCGGTCATGGAGCTTGAACTCTGGGCTTGGGCGCTGTCCCTGCACTCTTCAGCTCAAGGCAAGAGCTCTACCGCTTGAGCCACAGCACCACTTCTGGTTTTCTAGTGGTTTTATTGGAGATAAGAGTCTCATGGACTTTCCTGTCCCGGCTGGCTTTGAACCGCATTCCTCAGATCTCAGCCTCCTGAGTAGCTAGGATTACAGGCATGAGCCACTGGCGCCCGGCGAAAATAATTTTGAACTACAGGGAAAAAACCTCTTTCCACTCAATGAGAAGAAAGCAAGGCAACACAAAATAAGCTAAAGGGACAGACATTTCACCAAAGAAAGTATCCAAATGACAAGCACATAAAAAGCTACGGAACATCATGAATCATTAGAAAACTACTACATCCACAATAAGCTGCCCTAATACTTCTACTAGAATACTTCAAATAAGAGATATTGGAAGTGGCTCTGTGGCTCAAGCAGTAGAGCGCTCGCCTTGAGCTGAAGAGCTGAGGCACAGTGCCCAGGCCCAGAGTTCAGGCCCCACAACTGAAAAAAAAAAAAAAAAAAGAGAGATACTGATAATGTCAACAGTTGGTGAAGACAGAGATAAACTGGAATGCTCATGCACAGTTGGTGTGAAATATGGAAACTGGGTCCAAGCAACACCATCTTATCCTCACTGCTACCATGGCATCTTGCTCTAAGCCCCTAATTGTTCCTCACCAGGCTTGCTTTACTTACATAAAACAATTTTGTTAGGTTTAATTCCTCACACCATATATGATTTTGGCCTGTGTAAGCTTTGTGCTAGCTACATTTGCTGCTGCAAGTTTTTAGGGCATGAGTCCACTTGCAGATGCCAGCTTTCTAATAAAGATGCCCACCTTCACCTCTTAAAGTGTAGTTTCTATGTAAAATAGTATCTCCTCTTTGGAAAATGCTTTGGCAACTTTAGAAATAAATATACACATATCCTATCACCCAGAAATTCTACTCAAGGTGAAAATATAGGTCCACATAAAGTCCTGCATGTAGATGTTCTCAGCAACATTATTCAGAATAAGACTAAAAACAATCCAATTGTCTACCAACCATAAAATAGGAAAACAAAATATAAAATATTCATAAAATGAAGTACAATTAAGCAGCATAAAGGGAACAAATTACTAATACGTGAGTTGTTTTCTTAACATTATATTGAGTGAAAATAATCTGGCACAAATGACCACTTTTATATTGTTCCACTTATATGAAACTTCTAGAACACAACCACTCACTAACATGTATGTATACTTAAAATGGGTAAAATTTACCATATGTAAATTATATCCGATTAAAGTCTTTTTTTATGAGAACGTACTCTAAACATGATTATGTAATACATTTTTTTTTCCAGTTCTGGGGCTTGAACTTGGCCTGAGTGCTGTCCCAGAGCTCTTTAACTCAAGGCTAGTGCTCTACCACTTGAGCCACAGTGCCACTTCCAGTTTTCTGGTTGTTTATTGGAGATAAGAGTCTCACGGACTTTCCTGCCCAGGCTGGCTTTGAACCGTGATCCTCAGATCTCAGTCTCCTAAGTAGCCAGGATTACAGGCATGAGCCACTGGCACCCAGCTATGTAGTACACTTTTAACTTCCTACTCAAAAGTACAACTTGGAAGAAAGAGAGTTCCACATCAGCTCTTCCTCTTCTTTGTACAGGTTATATAAGTCAGTTTCTGCTTCTCTCAGTATTACAAGTAATACATTCCTTCCTTTCATTCCTCACACTTTCTTGAGTGTCCTGTAGCCTGTGCTAAGGGTACATCGCCAGTGTCCCCTCAGCACCCACCATTCCAGACATGACAAGGGTGTCTTATCATAGGTCTACATGCCTCTCTTGCTCAAGACTCTCTGAGATCTTGAGCATACTTGAGTGACTCTTGGGTACTAAGAAGTCTTTGCTCCTGGGGCAATTCTCCGTACTGAAGAATAAGAGATATGGATAGTTATCCCAGCTCCCTCACTCCTTGAGTGAAACAACTTTGAGATGAGGTCAATACCATCTCCCAGATGTCCTGTGTCCACAATGGGAATGTTCCCAATCAACACTACAGCTGATCCTCAGTTTAGGATAGAGTTATATCCTCATAAACCCAAGGTAAGTTGAAAATATTGTTAGTCAATTATCAACCAAACATTCTAACTTGGCACACAGTGCACTGCAGAGTTGCAGTTGCTTCCTTGGTGATCACATGGGAGCTGTGGCTGCTGCCACAACTGCATTTGTATTGATCATATCACTTAGCTAGGAAAGGATAAAATTCAAACTTTTCAGTGGATGATATATATGAAGGCATAGGGCTCTCACAGCATCGTGAGTGAGGGACTTAGGGACATTCATTTGGGTTCCTTTTGTTTCCTAATTCTTCCATCATCATCCTTACTGGACTCCTGAATCAATTAGATGATTGACATCTACATCTTTGTCTTGGGTTGTGCTAGTGGGAGAACATAAACATGCCAAGAAGGGACACTAACTAGCTTCTACATTTGATACTTCCTACTTCATCCTTGTGTATTTGTACAGATGTAAACACAACACTAAGCATTTAAAAGAGCATGTGCTCTAGCCAGGTGATGGTGGCTCGTGACTGTAACCCTACCCTTTCAGGAGGCTGAGATCTTAGAATTGAGCTTAGAAGCTAGCCCAAGCACCAATGTCTGTGAGATTCTTATCTCCAGCCACTGAAAAGCAGGAAGTGGAGATGTGGCTCAAGTGGTAGGCTGCAGCCTTGAGTGAACAAGAAAGAGACAGTGCCTAACCCCTAGTGTGAGCCCTAGTACTAGTACAAAAAAAAAAAAAACGATGAAAGAGGTGACATTGATCAAGACACATTGTATTCACAAACTAATTTGTTAAATGGTAACTCCTTTGTACAACTACTTAAAGATAATCTAGGCTGGGCAGGTGGCTGTGTTAAGAGTGTTTGCCTAGCACACATGAAGAGCTGGGTTCAATTCCTCAGTACCACATACACAGAAAAAGCCAAAAGTGGTGCTGGGGCTCAAGTGGTAGAGTGCTAGCCTTAAGCAAAAGAAGCTCAGGGATGTGCCCAGGCCCTGAGTTTAAGCCTCAGTACTGGCAAAAAACAAACAAACACAAAAAAACCATAAGGTCACCAGATGCCTGTAATCTTAGCAACTCGGAAAGTTGAGACTTGAAAATCACAATTTGAAGCCAGCCCAGGCAGGAAAGTCCATGAGACTCTTATCTCCCATAAACTACTCCAAAAAAAGCTGGAAGTGACGCTGTGGGTCCAGAGATAGAGTGCTAGCCTTGAGCAAAAGGAGCCCAGGGACAGTGCCCAGGCCTGAGTTCAAGGAGGGGGGGGTGAGAGGGAGAGAGAGGGAGAGAGAGGGAAAGGGGGGTCTGGGAAGGTAGGTCAGTGGTAGAGTACTTGCCTTGCATGCATGAGGCCCTGGGTTCAATTCCTCAGCACCACATAAGCAGAAAAAGCCAGAAGTGGCGCTGTGGCTAGAGTGGTAGAGTGCTAGCCTTGAGCTGAAGAGCTGAGGGACAGCACCCAGGCGCAGAGTTCAGGCCCCACAACCGACAAAAAGAGAGAGAGAGAGAGAGAGAGAAATTTAGATATAGATATATAGATATGGATTGTCTGGAGTGTGGCTCAGTGGTGACTGCGTAGGAAGTTCAAGGCCTTGAGTTCAAACCCCAGTACTGACCCTAACAACAAAGCATACAATTTCATTAGTAGCTTAATTAGAAAGCTCTAGCAATCTAAAGAAGTACAAATATTGACGTACAAGCATCAGAGTCTGTGCTCATTTGCTTGCTTGCTGGGACAATGCATGTGCATTGTGCATGGTGTAAATAACTTAGGTGTTGAAAAGACATTTTTAAGGGTACAAGCCTTATGTTTGTACACAGCCAGGAATTCAGCAGTCATGTCTCCTCTAGCACATGCTTTATGCCTTAGAACTTCAATAAAAAAAAAAAAGAAAAGAAAAGCATAAAACAGCAAGTCTTTTTTTCCAGGCCAGCTTGGAAAATGTCCTGTAAATTTATGGCTCCAGATTCCAAATTTATGGCTCCAGATTCCAACCAGCATGAAAGTTTTGCCTCTTCTTCCAAGCTATGTTATATCCATGCCAGAGGAAAGAGCCAGGTAGAGAGAGAAGTGAAAAAATGGCATTTTACTGAATTCAAAGCCTTCACTCAAAATGTCAGGAAACGTATGTGCGTAGAATTCAAATGTTTGTTTTTTTAAAATTCTACTTGCTGCTCTTATTTTATTCTGTCAGGCTAGGGATATATAACTGGTCAGATACAGCCACAAACTGGCAACACCTATGCAAATGTTCTAAAATCTAAAAGAAAAAAAGTCCAAAGGTCCAAACACATCAGATCCTAAGCGTTTCAGAGAAGGAATATAAAACCTGTATTAAGGCTGAGGGTAGTTTTAGTGCAAAGCTGACTAAGCAATACAAAATACAATTAAAGAAGTAAACTTCCCTTAACATTTTGCATAGTCTCATAGTCTGGTCTTACTGTCAATCCTATTATTATTGTTGTTGTTGCTGTTGTTATTTTGTCAGTTATGGGTTTTGAACTCAAGGTTTGAACACTGTCCCTAGGCTCTTTTGTTCAAGGCTAGCTCTCTACTGATTTGAGCCACATATCCACTTCTGGTTTTCTGGTGCTTAACTGGAGATAGAGTCTCACAGACTTTCTTTCCCAGACTGGCTTTGAACCATGTTCCACAGATCTCAGACTCCTCAGTAGCTAGGATTACAGGCATGAGTCACCACAGCCCAACCTAGTAGTAGTAGTAGTAGTAGTAATAGTAGTAGCAGTAGTAATAGTAGTAGCAGTAGTAGTAGTATATATCCATAGTGTAGATTTAAGTGCTGGATGTTCTGGATAAAGACTTTTTTCATAGTTCTCAAATACCTGTAGTGACATATACACACAAGGTTAAAGAAAAATAACACAGCCACAATTCCTTTGCACAAAGGCTGACCAAGAGTTACAAATTTCATCTTTCCATAATTCCTACTTCCCATTGCTATAACAAATTACCTGAGCCCAGATAATCACATAAGCAAAGAGGTTTATCCTGGCTCATGGTTCTGGAAGTCCAAGAATAGGGAGGGCACTGGCATTGATTCGGCTAAAGGCCACATGATAGCAAGGGTACCAAGCTCTCTGTGTAACAAGCCACTCTCACAAGAACCAATCCATTTGAGAACTCACTCCAACAAAAAAAACATTCACCCAAGTCACACTGATCCCGATGCGTTCACTAATCCCGATGTATTCACAAACTGCATTGCTAAATGGCAACTCCTTTGTACAACTAAAGATAATATTTTTGAAAGCATTCACCTGTTTATGAAGGCTTTGTGTCGATAATCCAACACATCCAAAAGGTCCCCATTACCCTTTCACGTTGTTTGTTACCTCAAGAATGAGCTTTGCAGGGGACATAACGCAAACACATACCAATGCTAGTTCCCCAGTGGTGTCCAATGGCTGTTCCCCTCTCTTGAAAAATGCTAATATATTCCACTGTCCAGGGACAGTTCCTATTATTGTTCAGTTTATAGTTGTATTTTACTGATATTATTGACTAACACAAGTCTGGCACAAAGATATTTTATCTAACAGGAAAGACAGGAAATGACAAAGAAACCTTTGGCTTTGTTAAAATGAATTAAAATGGTGACCAAGTTGAAAAGAAAACAAAAAAAATCTTGGAACAGACCAAAACAGGCCTCATAAAGTAACCGGAAGTTCACTTGACTGGCAAATATGTTGTACCTACCCTTTGGGGCTGGCACCCCTTCTCTCTCACTTCAGTTCAGCGCTGTCTTCCCAGCATCCTGAAGAACTTTCACCTTTCATCCTTTCCAGTAGAAGTTTAGAAGTCCAGATTGCTTCTCTCCATCTAAAACGCACAGAATCTATCATCAGGATTTGTTTGCATTTAAGAACTCAAATCATATAATTTCTTAGAAAGGCAAAGTCCAAGTCCAACATATAAGCACCAGGAAACAGATACTTACAAGAGGTGGGGTGGGAGAAAGGGTAGACAAATGAAGAGGGGGAGTGGAGGAGAAGACAGTCAAGAATTCAGTGTATATACTACCCTGGTCCTGGTGGCTCACCCCTGTAATCCTAGCTACACAGCTATAATCCTAGCTACTAGGTCAGGCGCCAGTGGCTTATGCCTGTAATCCTCGATACTCCGGAGGCTGAGATTTGAGAATCATGGTTCAAAGCCAGTCCAGGCAGGTAAATCCAGGAGACTTTTATCTCCAATTAATCATCAGAATACCAGAAGTGGAGCTGTGGCTCAAAGTGGTACAGTGCTAGCATTAAGCAAAAGAATAGAGACAGTGCCAGGCCATGAGTACCAGTCCCACGACAGACACATCCCCCCACAAAAAAAGTAAAATGAAAAGGGTAGAGATGTAGCACAGTGAATCTCCCCCACCAAAAAAAAAGAAAGAAAGAAAGAAAAAGAAAAGAAAGGGAAGGGATGAGTTGGTATAGGTGGGCAAGAATGTTGAAACGGGGGCTGGGAAGGTGGCTGAGTGGTAGAGCGCTTGCCTTGCATGCATGAGGCCCTGGGTTCGATTCCCTAGCACCACATAAGCAAAAAGAAAAAAAGCCGGAAGTGGTGCTGTGGCTCAAGTGGTAGAGCGCTAGCCTTGATCTGAAGAGCTGAGGGACAGCGCCCAGGCCCAGAGTTCAGGCCCCATGACCAGACTCCCCCCCAAAAAAAGAATGTTGAAAGGGGTGACACTGATCAAGAAGCATTGCATTTATGAAATGCTTTGTTCAATGGCAATCCCTTTGTTCAATTACTTGAAGATAATTTTAAATTAATAAAAATAAAATAAAATCATGGCTGGGTGCCATGAGACTCTTATCTCCAATTAGCCACAGAAAAAGCTGTAAGTAGGGGTATGGTTCAAGTGATGAAGTACCAGCTCTTAAGTAGAAAAGCTAAGGGATAGTGCCCAGGCCCTGAGTTCAAGCCCCAGTACCTGCACAAAAGCAAAACAAGACAAAACAAAGAACAACAAAACAACAACAAATGATGCACAAGCTCAGGGAGGACACTAGACATTGCTCAAAGTGCTGACAACACCTGCACAGGTGGACCAGGAAATAAGAAAGGCATCTCCTATTCAACGCTCTCTAAACTCCAAGCAGATGCTCGATTTAATGAATCCAAATGGTCTCACACTAAAATAAATACAATATGTATAGGACTAATTAACCACTTTCCTCCTACTTCTGTCCATTAAATGACAATTCAGTTTCTCCTTCCTACTCCTTGTACCACATCAACTCTTTCAGAAAGGGCTCTGCCACCTTCTTCATTGTAACTGTCTCTGATCGGGACCCTGCCCTTTTCAAAATGACTTAAGCACAGGAATGCATTCACCTTGCTGGCAAAGAAAGCAAATCACAAATATTAAATCATGGAAAAAGCTCTCTTTTTTTATTAATTAAACTTAAGAAATAAAGAATGCACATTAAAATGTCATCCAAAGATGTTGAACTAAGACAAAGGTTTCCATGACACACAATACAGTGAAAAGCTTTCAATCAATAATATACAGTATGACAGCTACATCAGCTTAAGCTCTCTTTAGCCAACACCACTAATACATGCATCCTCAAGAGAGTGGATATATTATTATTATTGTTATTGTTATTACTGTCACTATTAGGGTTTGAACTCAGAACCTCATACTTGCTTGGCTTGCTTGTTCTGCTGGTACTCTACCACTTGAGCTATGCCTCTTCTCAGCTTTTGGGCAGTTATTTTGGTGATAAAGTCTCATGGAGTTTTCTGCCCAGGCTTCGTCAAACTGTAATCCTCTAGAGCTCAGCCTCTTAAGTATCTAGGGTTACAGGTATGAGCCATTCTGGCTAGAATGGATACTTTTCATTTGGATTGTATCTAATTGTGGAGTACATTCTGATAGCCATACAAACATGTTTCTTTTCAAATATCAGTGTTTATCATGTGTTCATTCTATTTGCTTATTCCATTCTTTAGGCTCTTATCCTTAGGGAAATATAAGATGATACTGTGCTTTTTCCCCAATGCTTTTTATAATATTCCGTTGTCTCAATTCCTCTGACAGCTCTCTAACTGGCCTCTGACCTTCTCATGACAATGTCCATCCGCTTCATCCTTCAAGCCCAAATTACATTTCTGTCTGGAATTAGTGCCCTGGGCCCTCCTCAGTTACTTGATCTGACTCAGGATGGATGCACTGTATATGGTCTTCAGTCCCAGAGGAATCTTTCAGGAAAATTAATTGACTTGGGATCCTCATGTATAAAATGAGGCAGTTATCAAAGTGGTTATAACCCACCTAACGGCAGTCATTATACCCTACCTCAAAGGGTAGTTTGGAAGATCAAGAAAAACAATCCATGGAATGCATTGGTCCACTGCAGTCTACTCAATATATTCTCAAGAATGCTGACCGCCATCCTCCCCAACATTACCATCATCACTATCATCAGCACCTTCTTTAGGATTACTTTAAATCCCACTTTCCTTGGTGGTTTGGTTGATATTTTAGACAGGGTTTCACTATGTTGCTCAGGTGATCCTCCTACCTCAATCTTCTTAGTAGCTAGGACTAAAGGTAAGATTACCACTGTTCTTGCCCTTCTTTTCCTTCATGATCCAGATTTTTCTCTAAACTCTTACTTTACTTATAGACAAAGCTATTGGAAAGCAATCTCAGTAAACTTTAAGCTCTGTTTAAATCATCTCACAAAAACCTTCTAACCTTTATCAATAGATAGAAAAAGAAGTTGCATTTAATTACCTTCACATGATGAATACCACAAAGCACAGAGTGAAGGGAGACTGTGAGTAATATAATTTTATCTTTTCTTGTACAAAAGTTCTAGTGCTTCCCTTATGCTGTTTATGTTATAATTTATATATAATTATGTGCCAATAAAAAAAGCAAAGAATTGCCGGGCACCTGTGGCTCACGTCTGTAATCCTAGCTACTCAGGAGGCTGAGATCTGAGAATCACAGTTCAAAGCCAGATCGGGCAGGAAAATTCCCTGTGGGACTCTTATCTCCAATAAACCACCAGAAAAACTGGAAGTGGTGCTGTGGTGCTAATTAGAGGTACCTGTAAACTGAGACCTGAAGTAGAAAGAGCCCAATCCATCCATGCCCAGGCTGTGCGGTGCTGACTCTAGAAGGCTCACTCATTTGGAGTAGGCAGAATTCAAACTGTTCCCAGTTCCCTTTTGCTTTCTCTCTCCAAATTCTGCAACCACTTTTTTTTCTACTCAGACTACTGTAAAGCCTTCATTCATGTGCTCTCCTAGATTCATGTTGTGTTCCCTTGATGCAAAAAACCATTATGTACATCTATCTAAAAGTCCCCTTGTTCCCATCATACCTTGCAACAATTCTAGTTTACTGGATGGCATGGCTCTACGGAGAATTAAATGAGCTCAAACCCAAGGGCAAACACTGGAATTACTTGTAGAACTCAATCACTGAGTTCGACTCTTCATGGGTTCTCACTCATGAGAAGCATTAAGCCACTGCCAAACCTAGGTTATAGCCCCAATAAACTACACCTGACTTCCCACAGGTGTTCAGAGCCTTGCAGGTGACTCCAACGTGTGGTGGGGCTGAGGAAGCAGTGAGCTCGCAACTCTCGACTTCCAGATTCATCTCACGGCCTTCCACAGTGGCAAAGAGGCTCTAGATCATGCACCTATGTATACAGAATAAGAACTTTATGAAAATGCTACTCAGCTCTAACTACCAGTCACACGTAGTAGCATTTCCCATGCTTCCCACGCTGATTTAAAGCCAGGCTCGATGTGTTCAACCTTAACCCATGCATGACTCAGTGCACTCACAGATTATCAACGGTGCTGAAGGCAATCCTGAATATAATCTAACACATCATTAAAGATTATCCCTCTAATAAAGACATTTCCAGAACTCCCAAGAAGATACCTAAATCTCAAGTCCATACTACCAGCTGCCGTCTGGAACATCTTATTTTTTTTTTTATGCCAGTTACCAGAGCTTGCGCTCAGGTCCTCTCGCGCTCTCTCTCACTAGGCTTGTTCACTTAGGGCTGGTGCTCTACAACTCAAGCCACACCTCCACACCAACTCTGTTGCTGGCTAAGTGAAGATAGTGTCTCATGGATTCTTCTGCCCCAGCTGGCTTTGAACGCCCATCCTCAGATCTCAGATTTGTTCATCCTATGACAAATCCTTCATTTCGCAAAACAGGAAAGGCCAAAGTCACACATACCTCCACTCTTGCCTGAGTTTATGATATTTTGCCCGTAGTTATTTCCTACCTATATTTTTATGCAGTATTTTCTGGATTTGAAAAATCCTTTAATGGTTGTGGGGTGGTTTACTGTTGTTTCGTGTGTGTTGTTCAGCGTGCTGAGCTTAGTTTTTGCTCTTGGCCCAGAAAGCTATGGTGAATCCCAGCATGCATCCGGTCTTTTTATCAGTACTTGCTGACTGAGGTTTAGCATCCTAGTATGAGTTCCCAATTTGAATTTAACAAACCAGCACTCTGGGGAGGCGAGTACAAGGCACACATAGCCCCAAGGAGAAAGAAGTTTGCTGGGGGGTGGGGGGGGGTGAGGGGTAGGGGGAGGTTGGGAAGGGATGGGAAGGGGAAACAAAGGAGGAGGCTACAATGCTTGATAAGAAATGTAGCCATTACCTTGTTCATGTAATTGTAATCCCTCTGTACGGTATTTTCACAATAAAAAAAAAAGTTAGATAGTGAAATGCATAAAACAATTCCATATATATAATTTTTCTATTGATTTATTTTTTCCTTGTTTTTTATTTTTTATTGTCAAGGTGACATACAGAGGGGTTACAGATACATAAGTAAGGTAATAAGTACATTTCTTACCCCTTCCCTCATTTTTCTCCCACTTTCCCTCCCTCTCCAATACCCCCTCCTCCCACGTTGTTGTTCTGTTGTTCCCCTTACCTTCCCTAATTCAGATAAATTTATATGCAATACCGGGGCACCAAAATCAAATATAGTACAACAGCGGATATACCATAGGGGGAAGAACATACAAACGAAACAAGAAATCACATCGTACATTTAAAAAACAACAAAGAAAAAAAAAGAAAGAAGTTTGCTGTTATTACCCTCAATATTAATCAAGCTATTTTCTATCCCAGAAGCCTCTACTACATATTAGAATTTTAGATATCCAGCACCCTTAGCATATGGACAAAAGAGAAAGAATTAGATGTTGTTGGCCAGGCTCTGGTAGCTCAAGCCCATAATCCTAGTTACTCAGCAGATTGGGATAGCAGGATTACCGGTTCAAGGCCGGTCTAGGCAGAAAAACCTGAGAGACTATATCCAATTAACCACCAAAAAGCTGGAAGAACAGGTGTAGCTCTCAAGTGGCAGAGTTCCAGCCTTGAACCAAAAAGAAAAACTAAGAGAGCATGAGGTCCTGAGGTCAAGCCCCAGTACCCCCACAGAGGTCAAAACAAATGTGTGACAGGTCTCAGATTACATGCATATGCTGCAGTAGCATCTAGGAGTGTTCAAAAGTTTTTCGAGACCCCCAAAAGGAAGAAAAATCCCATCAGACTATTAGTAAACTTCCAAAGGCAACTAGACTTTGAAAAACATAACCACTAAAAATATAATATTGTACTAATATCCCATATTAATATTTAGTGCTATTATATTAAATGGCTACCAAAAACCATTAGACCTAGTAAATTAATTTATACGTAATACATATGACATGCCATAAAGTCTTATACATAGAAATATAAAAGCACTGGGCTGGGAATGTGGCTTAGTGGTAGAGTACTTGCCTAGCATGCATGAAGCCCTGGGTTCGATTCCTCAGTACCACAAACAGAAAAAGCTAGAAGTGGTGTTGTGGCTGAAATGGCAGAGTGCTAACCTTGAGCAAAGGATGCTCAAGGATAGTGCCCAGACCCTGAGTTTAAGCCCAAACACCAGGAGTGGCAAAAAAAAAAAAAAAAGGGAAGAAAAGAAATATAAAGTACTAGCTACTTAAACCATGCCTGTATACATGGAAAGCACAACTGTATATTAAAACCTGTATATGGAACAGACTGATTGACTCTTTGAGTCTGAGTTAAGCAGCTAGAACAAGCTGGGAAACTGTCTCCATCTCTCTGGGGTAGCAAGGGAGCAAGTGCACGCGCAGCAGCAAAGGGCATCTGCTTTAAGTTGTTACTGAGCCTGAACAAGGTGGTGTTCCTTAGAGATATGCAAATTCTTCCCAACTTACATGGGATCCTCAAAAGTACAATTTCTCTGAAGATTACTTAACTGTTTCTAACCTTAAGAACTTCATTTCATCCTAAGCTTTAAGGTAATTTCTATATGGGGGTAGGAAGGGTTGTCTTGATCATAACTACTTGTTAATTAAATGTTGACTAGGGAATCTATTAGGTACTATGCAGGGAGACCCTGAAGGAATTGGGAGTTTGGAATGCCTTCTCCTAACACCCTCTCTGAAGGATGAGGAAGGTCAATCAGTCCTAGCCTAACAAGAACTCAGATTCCACCTCAAACTGCATGGGAGCCTAAGGGAAGATTTAGGTTTATGCAAATTGTAAGCTGTTTACTGTTTAGCTCTCCTTCCCAGAATAAGAAGGTCACCTACCACTTGTATACAAAATATTGTCACAACTTGAAGTTTGTACCTTATTTCCTTGCACAAGACCAATAAAAACCTTGGTTAGTGGAACCTTGGGATGTGTGGCTGGTGGAAGGCTACAGGTCCCCTGGTGTTCCAAACCTCAGTTCCATGGTCTGGTTCATGCAGATTAAGGACCACACAGCGGGTTGCAACACTACGTGGTGTGGAAAACACTGTTACTAGTCTCATCAGAAGCTCTCAAGCCTGTGTAAGGATATATTTATCAGGTAAAAAAGCAAGTTGGAAGAGTTGGAGAGATGGAATATTCTTCTATGTAAAAGCATAGTGTAGATACGTTTTAATGAAGCCATCTAAAAGGCTTATGTGCATGTTGGATGACGTCACTGCAGACTGTAAATGTTCCTGAATGTTTGCATTGCTCAGTGCTTTTGAAAAGCACCAACAAAACCCCCTTTTCACATTGTGTATATAACCATGGTTGATGCACTATTCTCTGCATCATTAATTGTGATGCTGGATATGTGAATGGGCTGCTCAAATTTCACGTGCTGGAAATTTAGTGCTGAATGTACCAGTGTTAAGAGAATAGGGACTGGGTCATGACTTAGCTGACTACGAGAGAGGGAAGGTTAGTTTTGCTATAAAAGCTAGCTGTCTGCGGCACAACTGTTCTGTCTCAACGTGAGATGCCCTCCATGGCCATGCCAGCGGCTTCTCCAACTAAACTTCTCAGCCTTCAGAACCATGAGCTAAATTAACCACTGCTCTCTATAAATTATCTGACTGACGCATTTTGTTATGGCGATAGAAAATGGATAAAGAGAATTATTTTCCCTGACTCCTCTAAAAAAGGATGTAAAATTACCTAGGGCCATTGCATCTTTAGAAAGCCAAGATTCACAGGTGAAAGGACTGAATGGCTAACTTGGTTGTTTTCTCTTGGTATCAAATACTACTCTTGTCAAGACAGCCTAAGCCATGGAACAAGATCCTTGGAAGAAAAGGAGAGAAAAAGAAAAGGAAGGAAGGAAGAGAGGAAGGAAGGGAAGGGAAGAGGCAGAGTTGGCAGGTGAGAGAAGGGAAAGGGATGGAAGAGTCTGCTGAAGTTTTAACTTCCCCTCTAGAACGTTTCCCTGTGAATCCCTTCCCAAGGCAGTTCCTCTATGAAGAACAATTCCTCTGAGTTCATGGTCAGCTTGACCCTGTCAACTGCTCAGATCCACAGCCCTACAAGGGTCCTGTTTGCCAGCACCTGCCAACCATGAAAAACTGCCTGAGGGAAAAATACTGGATTAGGGAAGGAAGGAAGGAAATACATATTTCCTTTCCAAAATTGCAGAAGGAACTGAGATAACCATTCTGGGTATGTCTAAACATGAATGTTTCTGGTGCAGAAAACACTTTATCCCTTATCTATCCATTGCCTGAAATAGACACAATATAGACAGAATAAGGACGCCAGGTTGTACTATTGACTCAGTCCAAATGTTGACATTTCCCTGAGAATATTAACACTTCTGCACAAAGACTCTTCTGCTTTAAGTTCCAGAATTTTTTTTTTTTTTTGTAGGTCGTGGGGCTTGAACTCTGGGCCTGGGCGCTGTCCCTCAGCTCTTCAGCTCAAGGCGAGCGCTCTACCGCTTGAGCTACAGCGCCACTTCCGGTTTTCTGGTGGTTAATTGGAGATAAGAGTCTCATGGACTTTCCTGGCCCGGGTTGGCTTTGAACCGTGATCCTTAGATTTCAGCCTCCTGAGTAGGTAAGGATAGCCACTGGCACCTGACCTGACCTTTTTTTTTTTTTTTTAAATAACCAAAGCACACAATCCTCTGCATTAACTGATGGCTTGGTTCTTTTTTTTTTTTTTGGCCCGGTTGTGGGGCCTGAACTCTGGGTGGGCGCTGTCCCTCAGCTCTTCAGCTCAAGGCTAGCATTCTATCACTTGAGCCACAGCGTCACTTCCGGCTTTTTTTTTCTGCTTATGTGGTGCTGAGGAATCGAACCCAAGGCCTCATACATGCAAGGCAAGCGCCCTACCACTGAGCCACCTTCCCAGCCCCCATGATACTCTTATCTCCAATAAACCTCCAGAAAAACCATAAGTGGTGCTGTGGCTCAAGTGGTAGAGTGCTAGACATGAGCTGAAGAGCTGAGGGACAGTGCCCAGACCCAGAATTCAAGCCCCACAACCGACAAAAAAAAAAAAAAGAAATTGTAAGAGAAAAAATAGCACCTATATTTTTTTTAAAGGAAAACACCTAGTTTAACAAAAGAGAAAGAGAAAATATGCAGGTGAAGCTACCAGTTCAAGTAAGTAAAATGCCCAAGATAAAGAAAACAATAACAGGAAACAACTGACCTGTGATAAGAATCTTGGAGGGCTGGGAATGTGGCTTAGTGGTAGAGTGCTTAACTAGCATGCATGAAGGTTTTGGGTTTGATTCTTCAGTACCACATAAGCAGAAAAAGCCACAAATGGTGCTGTGGCTCAAGTGGTAGAGTACTAGCTAGCCTTGAGCAAAAGAAGCTCAGGGACAGTGCCCAGGCCCTGAGTTCAAGGACTGGCAAAAAGAAAAAGAAAAAGAAAAAAAAAAGATAAGAATCTTGGGCAAAACAAGAGAATAGAATTAGTAGAAATAGAAGAGTCATAACAGAATAGGAAGAAAATTGAGTGCCAAAAAACAAAAAGAGAGAGAGACATTGTATTGAAGTATAACTTTTATATACAGTAATGCATGCAATCTTTAAGTGAGTAGGTCCATGTAAAAACAACATTATGCCAGATACTGATGGCTGATGCCTTAATCCTACCTATTCAGGAGTCAGCTTGGGCAGGAAAGTCTGTGAGACTCTTATTACCAAGTAACCACCAAAAAGTCAGAAGTGGACTTGTGGCTCAAGGAGTAGAGCAATAATGCTGAGCACAAAAGCTCACAGACAACACCTAGGCCCTGAATTTAAGCCCCAGGACTACTGGCATAAACATACACAAAAAATCTTTATGTACTCCAAGGTCATGAAGATTTTGTATATATCCTTTTAAAATGCTAATCATTTCAGTTTTAATATTTAAACCTATGATCCATCAAGAAATATGGCTTTGAACTAAGGGCCTTGTGCTCTGTTGACTTTTTTGCTCAGGGCTGGCATTTTACCACTGGAGTCACACCTCTATTTCTGAAATAGGATTTTCTGCATGGCATAGGAATAAAGTTTGATTTTCTTCTTCCAAAGGGTGAGAACATTTATCATCCAAAGTGCTTTGACTCTCAAACTGTTTCTTTTGACTGTGGCTCTGTTCCTGCTCTCTGCTACCTTCTGTTCTTTTTGCCATATTTTCTTTCCTGGAACAGCAGTAAGTGTTGTTAACTTGTGGTGGCTAACAAGGTTTCCTGGTTCAAGCATGCCCTCTGCTGGTGAGGTAGTGAAATAGTGTCCTTAATCAGGGCCTCGAGCTCTCCCATGGCTTTTCCCCTTCAAGGCTAGCACTCTACCCCTTGAATCACAGCTCCACTAGCACCTTTTTGCTGGTTAGTTGGAGATAAAAGTCTCACAGACTTTGCTTCCTGGCATGGATTCAAGCCTCAGCCTTCAGATCTCAGCCTCACACGTAGCTAGGATTACAGGTGTGAGCCACCAGAATTTTGTGGGTTTTTTTTTCTTTTTAAATCTCTGTATGGTTCTAAGTTTTATCCCTTAACGCTCTCTTTAGACATGGCCAACTCTCCAAGGAGCAAGTGCCTTTCCTAGGCTAATGTGTCTCCTGGATGCCTCACCTTTCTCAAGATATATCTCAATTGGGCACTGTTGGCTCATGTCTATAATCCTAGCTACTCAGGGGGCTAGGAGATCTGTGGATTGTGGTACAAAGCCAGCCCAGGCAGGAAAGTCTGTGAGACTCTTATCTCCAATAAACCACTGAGGTGGAGGGGGTGGGGAAGCAACCAAAAAATGGAAGCTCCACTGTGGCTCAAAGTGGTAAAGCACTAGCCTTGACAGCACTCAGGCCCCGAGTTCAAGTCCAACAAAAAATGTTGACTGGACCTGGGTACTTATCTTCATGCTTATAAGGAATTTGAAGTTTGTAGAATGCTGTTTCTTAGTAATCCTAGAGTTGTGTGTAAATCATCATTCTGTTGGCTCTATTTTTACCCCCATTATGAGAAGAGATTTGGCTCTAGGTAACTGCCACAGTTGTATTGCCATCTTATGTGTTTAAATAATTTTGTGTGTTTAAATAATAATGACATTTACTATGTTAAAAACACTAATTTTACTGAAACAAATTTAGTCTTCATCATTCAGGGATTTTTTTTTAATTTAATATCCTTATGGGCACAGGTTCGAGAGCCACCATGGTACCCAAACACACTGATGCTCGAGGCTTGTATGTATTTGCCTCTAACCTCTCGAATATCTGAAATCACCTCTACATGACTTATAACCCTTCATAGAAATAGAGATGTTTTGCAGATGTTACCCTGTATAGTTTAGGGAGGGACCAGGAGGAAAAAGAATCTCCCGGGCAGAATAGATCTATTTTATTTCTTAAATATTTTCTCAAGTTACTTGAGTCTTGGATGCAGAACCCACGAATATAGTGCATTGTGTGAGAGCACATAAATTATAGATAGCATGAAATAAGAAACTTAACACACATTCATCCATATACAATTGCTTAAATTCCTTTCTAACCACTAAAGTATATTCAAAGCTAATTTTTTCTTCTTTTTTTCTTAGCTCAAGGGTTGAACTCAGGATCCCCTGCTCTTACTCAGCTTGCTGGCTTTGGTGTGTTTGAGTCTATCAAGGGACACACAAAGACCCAGGAACACAGATAAACATTCACAGTCAGCACTTCTGGATTCCGCTAGTTTTGAGGTACTCAGATTGAATTTAGGGCCTCACACTTGCTAGTCAAGTGCTCTCATACTTGGGCTATGCCTCCAGTCCTTTTTTTTTTATTGGTCTGTTTTACAGAGAGAATCTTGTACTAACATTTTCTGGGCCAGCCTTAGGCAGCAATCCTCTTACCTTTGCCTCCTGAGTAATGAGGAAGCAGGTGTACCACATTAGCTTGTTTGTTGAGATGGTGTCTCAGTAACTTTTGCCATTGGGCTAGCTTCAAATTGAGATCTTCTTCCCTCCATCCCCTGAAAAACTGGGATTATACTCATGTACCACTACTCCCAGCCTTACTTTTTTCTTTAATTTTGGGAAATTCAGTTAACTAAATCAACAATTTTTTAAACTGTTACATGTTAGTAGTAACATTTTAACAAGCAACATTTTGATACATATTTTATGCTTTAAATTGGGTTAAGCTTGGAGCACACAGCAAAGAACAGACTTGAGCTAAATCTTTCCTTCAAAAGCTTTAGCGGGATGCAAGCAGACTAATATAGTATGACCAAACTGTTGAATATTTCATGAATAATTCTCCTGTGATTCTCCAGTCTACTCTTTGACTAATAAGAGCCCCCAGATTCTGGTCATATGCAGAGTCCAGATAAAGAAGGGGTTACCACCTAAGCATGAAAACCGCAAATAACTAAACAGAATTTTAAAATTTGAAAATGTGCTCCATTATTAAGGAGGCTGAGATCTGAGGATCATGGTTCAAAGCCAGCCCAGGCAGGAAAGACTGTGAGACTTTTATGTCTAATTAACCATCAAAAAATGGCAGAAGTGGAGCTGTGGCTCAAGCGGTAGAGCACTAGCCTTGAGCAAAGAAAGCTCGGGACAGCGCCTATGTCCTGAGTTCAAGCCCTTGTACTGGTACACATACACACCAAAATAATTTCTAGAAAAGTACTCCAAATTGAGTAACCATTCTACTACCATCGTACGGTCACCCTTCTCTGATGATACAGCATCATTAATAAGTCTGCAGTACCTGCAGTCTAAATTTTGCATCCCTACCTGTAGAAAGGATTATAGTTACAAGCTACAGTGAAGACTGGCCACCAATGGGTCCCTGGAAATCCCTTTCTTAGAAGACCTGGAACCCAGAAAATTACCTCTCCTTGCAGTTCTCTGCCTTGCTCATAAAACCATGGGAAAACACACAGACCTAAGAGTTCCAGGCTGATGCCACTTTGCTTTTCTACACCGACCTTCAAAGAGTTAGGGTTAGGACACAGGAGTTTGCTCAACCTACTTCACAATCATTATTAGTGTTCTCTCCTGAACAGCATAAGCTGTTTCTATGTAACTACACACAGCACAGCCGCCACCATGTCTGCAGGAGACACACAGTACACGCATGAAGAACCTCATAGTATCCTTCCTTCTTGAATTTGGGGAGGACCTCTGTGGCTGGGTTTTAGCTAGTAAAATATGGGCTGACGAGATATAGGCAAACATGGTATTGAAACCGTCCCCTGTATGACTAACTAGCCTTCTGATACCTTCTGTGACAAGCTGTGAGTACAAAGTCACATCTCCAGATGGTGGCAGCCAATCCTTCCATTATAACATTTTCAAAGACTTAGAACAACACACAAATATAAAATTCTGCACTTATGACCACCCTGCTGATTCTAGAACAGCACCTCCAGAGCTTGCTGCTAGAAACTGCCACCCAGGGACTTGTAACCCAAAGCTCTTGTTCCAGCTCCAGATGCATAGAGCTGGCCTGCTCCACACCTCTGCGTGGTTCTCATAAAGTTAAGACAGACAAAATGGAAGTCTTTACTGTAGTGCAACTCTCCCTTCCTGATTTATCATTTCCTTAAGGGTCACCATCATTGCCACAATGTGGTCAGCAAGAAGTCCAGCACCAGCCACGGGCTATCCACGCTTGCTCACTCCTTGTGTCAAACTGCATCACAGAACTTCCAGATCGTTCTCCCAATGTTATCCATCATTCTTCCCTACAGTCCAGCCAACACTCAACAATCCCGGTCTTCTCCTTGTGGCCACTCTTGTTCCTCTGAAATCCTGTCTGTAATCAGCAAGCAGGGAGATTTTTTTTTAAACACAAAATCCTATTGTTTATTTACAGCAACAACTTCACAAGAGCCAACAATGAAGTGGAATGGAGTAATGGCTGACGAGATCCAGGAAGTAGCTCTCCATTCAACTAGTTTGACTGACAGCATCAATGGTACTCAGCAGTGACGTGGTAGGAAATGAATGGGTGCCGCTTCCTTCTGTCCTTTTGGAGGGTAGGAAAGATTTGTATAGGCATTCTCAATTCCTTCGCATTGCCACAGTGGCAGAAGACAAAAGGAGAATCATGGCTTTTTGTGATAGAAAACATTTTCTTTACTTTTCCTGTAATCCTTGGCTCTTGATCTTTCCCCTACTTCTCTGGTTGCAAATTTATCACTTTGATGTTCTAAGGAATAAACCACGTTCTCAGTCCACATTCCTATCTATCTGACTTCCTTTGGGAACAGAAATCATGGTTGGGTTATTTGGAACTCTTTCTGAGACTCTTCCAGTCCCAAGCTATCTCAAGCTATTTCAACAAACTGGTTGGTGTTTGGCCACTTGGGGTAGAAAGGGAGCCATTTTCCCACACATTATATAAGCTGAGTTTGGTGCATGAGCTCTTTCTTTTCCAGTTTTCTGGAGGCAAAGGCCTCCAAACTCTGCCTACGGCTACTGGCTGACAGCCCCTACAGCAACTGTCCTATCAGACAAAGAACCTCAGTGAGGGTTGGAATGAAGGAACCTCGGAGGTGTGCAGCTCAAGAGCTAGAAAGCCAACTCAGAATGAAAAAGCTAAGGGAGAGCACGGCGCCCTGAGTTCAAACCCCAGTACTGGCACACAAATAAAAGGAAGGAAAGAAGGAAGGAAGGAAGAAAGGAAGAAAAGGGAGGAAAGGAAGGAAGGAAGGAAGGAAGGAAGCAAGCAAGCAAGGAAGGAAGCAAGGAAGGAAGGAAGGAAGGAAGGAACCTACCTTCAAGTCTAAGAACACTCAAGAGCATAGTAGTGAGTTTTGCCCAAATTAAAAGTGTTCCTTCCGTTCTGGTCATTTTTAACAATAATATTTTTCACTATTTATATGCAATACTGGGATTACTTGTGTTTTTTATATATAATCGATTCTATGACTGTTAGTGATTATGATCCAAAACCATGCACCATCAGGATTTTTGAAATTTTACTACTTGATCTCCCCACAGAGTCACTGGGCCTCTCAAGCACCTGAAGCCAGCAGGAAGAAAACATAGAGCCCCAAAGACCAGAGCCTGGCACGTACCAGTGCCAGTAAGAGATGATTACAGAAACTATCCACAAGAGTTCAACGAATAGTATGTTACCAAATCAATGGCCAAGAACTATGCACTTTGCTTGTCCATCTCCTAAAGCCTTCAGTTCCCTTCCTCTGCCTTTTTACATTCTGGAGAAGGTCTCTCAAGACTACTGCACCCATCTCAGACTCCTGGCAGCCCAGGAAAGAGGCCATTCATATCAGGCACTTTGCATACTTACCACTGAGAACACCCCAGGAGGCACTTCCTGGATATTGGATCAGTCTTTCCTTTTATCCTGGGTGTGAGTTGAATCATAACACACTCAAGAAAGACATGCTCAGTTCTAACTTCCACTACCACAGAATTTCACCCTCATTTGGAAGTAGGGGATGTGCAGATTTAGCAAAATTAAGATGAAATCATTAGGTGGGTCCTTGATCCAAAATACACATAAGGAAAGTATTATGAAGACACGCGAGAACAACATCACATGAAGATAGAGAACTCAGCTCAATCACCCACAAGTCAAGGAATCCTTGTGCACAGAAGCTTGACAGGCCTGGAGAGTTTCTTACCAAATTTAGGAAGGGAAGCATGGCACTGCCCACACCTTGATTTTCAACTTTGTTGTCTCCAGAATTATGAGACAAACACATTTCTGTTTGAAGTCACTGAGTCTGTGGTCTTTTAATACACAGTCCTAGGAAATGAATGCACGTTGTATTTCGCAGAGCTAATTCTGGAGACAGGACAGAAGAGCATGAAGCCTGGTTTGGAAAGACCTGGTTTGGACTGTGGCAACTGTACTTTCTTAATCTTTCTGAAACTGTCACTTCAGAACTTTCTAAACAAGTTACTTCACCTCTATGCCTCAGTTTCTATAAGTGAATACCAAAGAAGGCAAATATAACTATTTTGCATGAACGGGGGTGAGGGGGAAATGGGCTCTGACATTCAAGGTAACCCCCTCATAAATTTGTTCAGATGGTTGCATGTGATGCCCTCAGCAGAGTTTGGCACATGGGGATGTCTGCTACCCTGAGATGCAGTGATTACTGGTTGGGATCTTGCAGTGCTTCTGAGTGGGGTTTGACTCATGTAACACAAGACCTGGCCAGGTCCATGCAGGGTCAGATTCATGTGACCTAGGCAGTTACACAGGGTTCATATCATTGATCATCTACTCATATGTTATCTTCAAATAGTCAATCTTCCGAAAACTAGTTTGTAGCTGGGCACTGGTAGGTCATACCTGTAATACTAGCTACTCAGGAAACTGACATGGGAGGATCATAGTTCAAAACCAGCCTAGGCATAAAAATCCCTGAGATTCTTATCTTCAACTAACCAGCAAAAAACTTGAAGGGGAGCTGTGATGCAAGTGGTAGATCTCTAGTCTTGAGAAGACAAAGTTGAGCAAGAGTTCAAGGCCCTGAGTTCAAGCCTCAGTACTGACACACAAAAAAGCCTTTTTTTATAAGCTGGGCATGGTAGCTCACAACTGTAATCCCAGCTTCTCAAAAGGCAAAAGGCTCTCAGACTAAAGCCAGTTGTGAACAAAAACTCGACTCCATCTGAAAAGTAACTAAAGTAAAAAGGGACTGAATGTGTGTCTCCACTTGCCTAGCAAAGACAAAGTCCCGAGTTCAAACCCCAAAACCATACCCCAGGAAAAAAAAACTATTTTGCTGTATTTATCAATATGTATCTCTGCTTCTAGAATAGTTATTTGATTTTTAAAAAATTGACAGAAGTTTGGGACTATATCTCAGTGGTTGAGTTGAGCACTTCTTTGGAATGTGTGAAATCCTAGATTCTATCCCTAGCAATGTGGAGAAGAATGAGGAAGAAAAGGAAAAGTAACAGAAGTCATAGGTGCCATATGGGTGTGGTGATGCACATCTGTAATCTGAGCATTTAGGAGGCTGGAGCAAGTGAGTTATGAGCTCAAGGCAAGCTTGAGCTATATTGAAACTTTGTTTCTAAAAAATAAACCCCACACAAATCATAAACCTGAGACTGGGGTTAAAGCTCAGAAGAAAGAAATGTGTGCTTAGCAGGCAGGCACAGAGCACCAAATCATAATCCCTACAAACTAGCAAGTCTTGGTTCTTATGAAAAGACTATAGTGTCTGGAAGACTTCAGTACAGTTTTCTTGGAAGCCTTTCAAGTTTCATTATAATGCCTTTCATGGGAAATAAAAATCCCTAAGAATGCTGAAAACCAACTATGACTTAGAAGTTTAAATGAACTATGAGAAAATAGTAGCTCATTTTGGGCTGTCTCTTTTTCATTGTTGTAGGTGGGTTTTTTTCCTCTTGAAATAACTATTTTTCTGATCCTTCTTGATCCTTAAACTAGAGGGAAAAAACCTTAGTGGGGAAGAAAAACTAAAAAAGAGATGGATTCCCACCTTACATCAATAGCTCAAATCAGACTTCCTCATGATATATCTTGAGAACTTGATCCAAAATATTTTAAATGTCATTTGATGGCACATGGTCCTGCAGTGGTATTCCAAGTTTCCTGTCCACCTCTATTCTAGCTGCTGCAGGCTGAGAATAGCACATTCATGGAATTCCTTCTGATGATTTATAAGTGGCATGATTTTCATGTTGAATCGTGCTCCCTAGTAACAACATGCATCATCTCCGAGACCTGCTGTGGTTAAATTTGAGGCAATTTACAAACGTGGCCCTTGGATGATCTAGTTGGCAGGACCTACGCAGCAACTCAGAGATGGGCACAGGGGTGGGAAGACACTTGTAGACTCAGATGCTTATGTGTGCATATGGAGTGGGGATTTAACAAATAATAACCTGAAGGTGCTTGTTTCTGTGCCCTTGTGTGATTAGGAATTCTTTTGAGATTCACATTTTCTGGGGTCTTAAACCCAATGTTCTCAAAAATCCTTTATCCTACAGCTCATTTATACTCTGCAGAGAACCTGCAAACTAACAAAAACAGAAAGCTAACTATTTCCAAGAAGGACATTTACCTACCCTATAGGCATCTCATAATTATATAGAACATTTACAACAAATTCTAAAAGTATAAAATCTGCAGCAGAAAAAAATCAGGCTTTACTCAGAGGTAACAGCAAGGGGTGGGGGGTGAATAGATAAAAGGAATGAGAGTGAATATGGTCAAAAGACTTTATATGAGTGCGTGAAAATAAAATCCATAACTGGGCAACAGTGCCTCACAACTATTACCTTAGCTACCCAGGAGGCTAAGATTAGAGGATTGTGGTTCAAGCCAACCTCCAGGCAGAAAAGTCCATGTGACTCTTATTTTCAATTAACCACCAAAAAGAAGGAAGTGGAGGTATGCCCCAAGATGTAAGAGCACCAACCTTCACTAAAAAAAAAAAAAGCTGAGTGACAGTGCTCAGGCCCTGCATTCAAGTCCCAGTATCAGCACCAAAACAAGAGATGAGGGAAAGTTGATGGGGTACATGTATGGAGATATCACAATGAAATTGCACTAAAAACATCACAACTAATCTATGTTAATAAAATATATTAATTTTGTTGTTGGTGGTGGTAGTAGTCATGGGCCTTGAACTCTAGGCCTGGGAGCTGTTCCTGAGCTCTTTTGCTCAAAGCTAGTGCTCTACCATTTTGAGCCACAGGGCCACTTCTGGCTTTCTAGTGGTTAATTGGGATAAGAGTCTCATAGACTTTCCTGCCCAGGCTGGCCTTGAACCACTGCGAGAACCCCTGGAGCTGAACTGTGAGACCTAGAAAGGGTTAAGAGATCTGAATGTAATCTCTGACAGCATTCAGAAGGACCAGAGCTGTGCCCAGAAAAGGCCAAACAGTAGAGGTAGACAGAGGCAAAACTTACCGCCCTAAGTGTGTTTAAGTTAGAGCTGTTTGGATACTAAAAACTTAAAACCTTGGAGATGAGAGTGTGCTAACACTGAAGTGTTTACTCTGTTTCCTAAGAGAAGGAAGTCAATTATCACTTGTGGGCAAACTCTGCCTCATGTTTCTGATTGTAACCCTAGCCTTTGCACGTACCCCTACCGTCACCTCCCCCATACTCAACTCAAATAACAAAACAAAACAAAACACCTTTGTTAGTGGGATCTAGAGATCCAACAACAGGAATTGCTTCAGGTCTCTCTGGCCCCTCAAATCTCAGTTCTTCAGCTGGGTCTCCCAGTCATTGTACTGTCTCTGGTCATGATGGATTGTGACAAATCGTGATCCTTAGATCTCAGCCTCTTGTGTAGCTAGGATTACAGGTGTGAGCCCCTGGCACTGAGCAAATACATTAATTTAAGTCTTCAGCTCAACAGTGAGAGGAAAACATGGCCAAGAAAGATGGCTTCTGTCAGGCTACTGTAACAAGTCATGGTACAGGGGGCTGTCCCTAGCACCGTGCCTTGGAGGAGGGTTAGTAAGAAACTCCTGTTCCTGCAGTACAAGGAGGTCACAGGAAATAAAGACGGGTGAACTCTTCTGTACAGTCCACTCTTTCTGCTTGAGCCAGGCTGAGAACAGGCATGCTAGTCAGTGGCAGATGCTACTCTCAGGTTTCTTTACAACATCCCTGCCCATTTGCCTGCACAGCCAGCATCTGTGTCTCCATGGAAGTGTCCTCGGACTTAAGACCTTGCTTTGCCTGTGTGCACAGTGCACAGAAGAGCTTGGGGGCAGTCCTGAACCAAAGTCTGACCAATACAGGGCTATGAGTACTCTGGGAAGCTGGCTACTCTTGTGAAGCCTATACAGGCTCCAGAAATTTCCTGGGACTCCAAATTTCTCTCGGTGGGATTTGCTAGATATACACCGTGGCTTAGCATCCTTCCCTGCCAGCTCCTTCCTTCCTCCTCTCTATATTCTCTTGTCCACGAGGACCCTATTTCCTAGTCCGTTTCTACCATGCATCTTTGCCTCTGAAATCTCCTCTATCTCATTATGGACAAAGAAGGATGATTCTTTGTAATTTTTTTTTAAAAGGATACAACAGTACACACCAATAATCAGAAGGCAGAAACAAGGGTGGCAAGTTTGATACCAATCTGAGCTACAGAATAAACCCTGCTTAAATTAAAAAGAAAAAAAAATAAGGAGGTCCTATGCCCATGTAGGACCGGAGCATTTGTTTGTGGATTAGACTGTCCCTGCCCAGACTTCCATCTGCTCCCCACACAGTCTGATTTCTGATTCTATAGGTCACGATGCTTCCCCAAGCTGTCCTCCACTTGTTCTGCATGGACCATTCTTCCTCCCTTCTGGGACTGAAAGCCTTCCCGTGTTCTGGACCCCACACTCCCTCTCTCTCTTCCTGTACCCCACAACCCAGCTGACAGCCTTGTTTTCTAGGTGGAACCTGGGAGTGACATGGCTTTTGTCCCAGCCCACCAGTACTCTGTGCCCTTGGTCATCACACTTATCAAGCCTGCTAGGAACTCACTTGCCACTCAGTAACACCACCAAATGCATCCACCATAGCTTACACAGTCTTCCCACTGGAGATACTTTACAAATGCTTGGGGCAGGAATAAATGTCCTTGAATAGAAAGAGATCTGTAAACCCAACCCCGCCTCTGTCCTTTTCTAGCTATGCTCATGGAAATGGCCATCTCCAACCCCAGAGTCCTGTAGATATAGGGTTTAAACTGTAAGAAGTTCTCTGTAAGCCGGGCGCCGGTGGATCACGCCTGTAATCCTAGCTACTCAGGGGGCTAAGATCTGAGGATCACGGTTCAAAGATAGCCCAGGCAGGAACATCCATGAAACTGTTATCTCCAGTTAACCACCAGAAAACTGGAAGTGGCACTGTGGCTCAAGTGGTAGAGCACTTTCCTGAGCTGAAGAGCTGAGTGACAGTACCCAGGCCCAGAGTTCAAGCCCCATGACTAAAAAAAACAAAGATCTCTATATTATTTTACATCACATATGTAGCCCAAAACGCTATAAAGTGTGTGGCAAAAGGACAATAGCTAAAAGTATTAGGTACAATTGGGCTGTGAGATGTGCCCAGGGAAATGTTTGTGATGCAAGTATACAACTATAGGTTAAATCAGGAATCCCAGAATACAGAAAAATGGGCGGGGCAACCCCTGAACAAATGCTAAACTCGAAATTCCACCCTGAGAGACAGGGCATGAGGACATGAAGTACTGTTACTTCATGCACCAGACCTCACTCAACCCCAGGGGTGTTAAGAAGCTTTGAGGGAGCCACTCTGAAGGAAATAACTGCAATGGTCCAGGGAGGTGAGACTCCTTGTGGGTCATTTCATTGGCTGTTAATCCAGGCCTCCCTCCTTCCTTTCCCCCCACCTCTCTCCCTCCTAGACTCCTTTGTTTCCAAGGCATGAAACCTTAGGACAAGTCTTAATGTCCATAGGGTGGAGTCTCCTTCCTTAGCCTGTAACCTGAGCTACACAAGGGGATGAAGATTGGAGTTTGAAGCCAGCTGGGCTGGAAAGTGCATGAAGACATTTCTCTTCAATGAACTAGCAAAAAATTCAGAAGTGGAAATGTGGCTCAGGTGGTAGAGTGCTAGCCTTCAGTGAAAAAACTAAGAGACAGCACCCAGGATCTGAGTTCAAGCTGTAGTACAGGCATCCAAAACAAAACAAGACAAAAAACCTCCGAGTCCAACCAAGAGTCATGGCAGCCTAACACCTCCATGCTTGCTTCATAAAGGAAGGGCTGGAGGGGTGGGGGGAGCGGCATGGAGGGGAGAGAAGTGGCCTTTTCTAAAAAGACAGAATCTCTGCTTATTTTCTTATATGGACCCTTAAACTGCTAAGTAGAAAAACCACTGCAAAGGAAAGTAACTCTGAATGAAGAAGTTTTTAAGTTCAAACTCCATGCAAGTAGGTCTGTCTCCCAGGTCAGAAACTGACCACACAGCCCTGTCCTTGCCTGTGTCTGTCCATATTCCCTGCCAGGCTACAAGGTTTTTGAAACAAGTGAACCTGGGAGCCAGCCAAGCCCTCACATTTCCCAACAGTGCTGAAACCCGAAGACCTGGTCTCCACCGGACCCCAGTGTCACAGGCAGCCCAGGGACCTGTGCACATAATACAGCGCCAGTACTCACAAGGCCTCCAGCCTTTTATTCAGTGATGAGGTCTATCACATAAAGGAAGACCCAAAACTACTGGTTTCCCCGCCCCTCCCCCCCACCACATGTGTCTAGGCTGAATATAATTCCAAACAAATCCCATGGAATAAAATTTGATTGAAAGAACGAAAGAGTAAATTTTCCAAACCTCAGAGTGAGGCTCACCCTTCCAAAGGTAGCAAATGGGGGCGGGGCTGGAGAACAGCAGTTTGTGAAGCAAAGGGTGCTAAGCCTAAGGATTAAGTATTGAGGGGGAAAGTGAAGTTTCCATCTTCCTTAAGGAACCACCTGCCAGATTATTCCAAAGGAATTGAAACAGTAATCCGTAAACATTCCAAGAAAATACAAAGGGCTAGTTGTCCAGGACTCCAAAAAATTTCCTGTGCACAGAACCATTAAAGAAATCCAAAGGATGCTGGGCGCCGGTGGCTCATGCCTGTAATCCTAGCTACTCAGGAGGCTGAGATTTGAGGATCACAGTTCAAAGCCAGACTGGGCAGGCAAGTCCGTGAGACTCCTATCTCCAATAAACTACTGATAAAATCGGAAGTGACACTGTGGCTCAAGTAGTAGAGTGCTCGCCTTGAGCTGAAGAAGTGAGGGGCAGTGCCCAGGCCCAGAGTTCAGGCAAATATATATATATATATATATAAAATAAAAAAAGAAACCCAAAGGAAATGAATGAACATTCACCTAGGAAAAGGTGATGTCAAAAAAATGAGACCAGCTACCGCCCCCAGCACTTTTGAGAAAAGTCTGGACAGGCTGTTGCTGAGTGCTGAGTGTCCCCACCAGTGTGAGTTTGGATACACCCGGCTCTGTCTTGTATGGGTGTGGCTGCTGTTTGTATTGCGCTGTTGCCAGGTATAGGCTGTTGGCTCACCTCCAGATACAAAGTTCTAGTGAAATCCTACCAAACAGTTAATGCATAGGACATCTGCCTCCATTTGGTTTTTAAAAGTATGAAGACATAGCATAAATGCAGTGGGAAATAGCTATTTCAGAGGTAAGTCTTGACACTTGGTCTAGTAAAGAAAAAATGTGGGCTGGGAAGGTGGCTCAGTGGTAGAGTGCTTGCTTTGCATGCATGAGGCCCTGGGGTCGTATCCTCAGCACCACATAAGCAGAAAAAGCCAAAAGTGTCACTGTGGCTCAAGTGGTAGAGCACTAGCCTTGAGCTGAAGAGCTGAGGGACAGCGCCCAGGCCCAGAGTTCAGGCTCCACAACCCACAAAAACAAAAAACAAAAAACTTCATAGAATGACTGAAGTTCCTGTAACTACTGGAAGTTACAAAAATGTTCAGCTTTCTGAATTTTAGGATCGTGACCTGGCAAATACAAGCATTTCTGTCTATGGAAACTGAAATGTCTCTTTAGCCCATTTACTGCATAAATATATGCAGTTAAAATTTAAGAGTTTACTCATGAAAAAGTAGGGAAACAGCCAAATGCTGATAGTCCATGCCTATAATCTTTGATATTCGAGGAGCTGAGACTCGTAATGAAGCCCTTAAGATTTCACCTCTACTTTGGACCCAAATGCCAGGCTGGAAGTAGAAGAATAAGAGCTGGGAGGAAGCAAGCCACCTGAGCAAACACAAGTGCAACCCTAATACTAGCAGAATTTTTAAAAAGTGAAAAAGCAAATGCTTCTCATCTGATTGGTCAATACTGTGGCTTATACTCAGGGCCTCATGTTCTTTTGGCCTTTAAATTTTTTTATTGTTATTATAAAGTTGATGTTCAGAGGGGTTACAGTTTACGTAAGTAAGGTGAAGAGTACATTTCTTTTTTGGAGAATATAATCTCTTCCTTCACTCTCTCCCAAATTGTCCTTCCCATTCCCACCCACAAGTTGTACAGTTCATTTTCAACAGTGTCCAGTGAGAACCATTGCTGAATTTGTTCACCCTTTTCCCCTCCATTTCTGTGCCTCCCCTTATACACCCAAAGACATATAAACAAACAAAAAGGAAAGAAAGGGCTGGGAAGATGGCTCAGTGGTAGAGTGCTTGCCTCATATGCATGAGGCCCTGGGTTCGATTCCTCAGTATCACATAAACATAAAAAAGCCAGATGTGGTGCTGTGGCTCAAGTGGTAGAGCACTACCCTTGAGCTGAAGAGCTGAGGGACAGTGCCCAGGCCCAGAGCTCAGGCCTCACACCCAACCAAAAAAAAAAAGGAAAGAAAATAAAACCAGCAAAAAAAGAAAAAAAAACTCTTGCTTTCATTTCAATACAGTTTTTTGTATGATCAGATGCACATAGGCGTTGTGACTTTCTGTTCCTCTCCTAAGAATGTCATCTCTTGGTCTCATTATGTTGAATACCTAGAGACCTGTATAATTTATGTCTTGGTATTTTAGATCTATCTTCTTCTGGCCTTCTCGCTCATGGCTGACATTCTACTACTTGAGCCATATCTCTAGTCCAGTATTTTGCTGGGTAATTGTATATGTAGGCTCATAGACTATTCTGTACAGGCTAGCTTTGAACTGAGATCCTAGATTCTACATCCTAAATCTCAACCACCTGAGTAGCTAGGATTACAGACATTACCCACAGGTGCCTGGCCCAAGTCTGAGTTTTAGAATGGCTCAAATTTTGAGAATTTCAAGCAAGTGGAAGGTTTTGTGCTAATACCTTGTCTCTATGTACTGCCAATAGCCACATGTCCCCATCAAACAAAAATGGCACAGCAGTCATTAGAACCCCTTTTGGGTTTGTACCTCAGCAATATCATTTACATCATATTTATAGGTAATTAAAAAAAAGAAACCTATATACTTTCATAAACTTTTTTACATAACTGAACCAGGAGTTCTCAATCAGGGACCATTTGCTTTGGCAGCTATTCAAAGCTAGTAATAGAATTAGATAATCAGAAATACATTATCTCAGGTTGTCTATGGCCTCATTCAAAAACAAAAACAGGGCTGGGAAGGTGGCTCAGTGGTAGAATGCTTGCCTGGCATGCATGAGGCCCTGGGTTTGATTCTTCAGCACCACATAAAAATCTGGAAGTGGTGCTGTGGCTCAAGTGGTAGAGCCCTAGCCTTGATCTGAAGAGCTGAGGGACAGCGCCCAGGTCCAGAGTTCAAGCCCCATGACTGACAAAAAAAAATCCTGATAAAAGAAAAAAACCAACGTTATTCTTTTTTTTTGGGGGGGGGGTCCAGTCATGGGGCCTGAACTCTGGGCCTAGGCGCTGTCCCTCAGCTCTTCAGCTCAAGGCTAGCGCTCTACCACTTGAGCCACAGTGCCACTTCCGGTTTTTTTTTCTGCTTGTGTGGTGCTAAGGAATCAAACCCAGGGCCTCATGCATTCAAGGCAAGTGCTCTACCACTGAGCCACCTTCCCAGCCCCACCAACATTATTCTTATAATCTTTTCTATTTAAAAATAATGACTGGGACTGGGAAGGTGGCTCATGGTAGAGTGCTTGCTTTGCATGCATGAGGCCCTGGGTTCGATTCCTCAGCACCACATAAGCAGAAAATGCTGGAAGTGGCACTGTGTGACTCAAGTGGTAGAGTGCTAGCCTTGAGCTGAAGAGCTGAGGGACAGCCCAGAGTTCAGGCCCCAGGATCAACCAAAAAAAAAAAGACTATATTTAATTAAATTCTTACTAAACCATGAGCAAGTTTCAAAACAGTTTCAGCTACAAGAAATCCTATTTCTTAGACATTTATTCCATCATGATGGGACAGTGTTCTTGAGTCCTTTGCTAGTGGTATTTAACTTGGATGGCTTTGTGCCCACTCTCAGCAGACTCTCCACATTTCTGGATGATATTAAAAGTGCTTGACCTGAGAAAGCCTGGGTCCTAATCAATTACACAGGTGCTACGCAGGAGCAAGCAGGATGATTGTCCAGTTTATTGCCAGCCCGGGCTCTTCCTCCCCATCCCCGGCTCCACAATTTCTCCTCTACACCCACTGGACATGAGCTTCTAGGATTTGTTTTTCCCTTTTCTACAAATATATTTATTTTTAGCAGAATGAAAACAGAGGATCATAATATTCTTTCTAGTTACTGCTAATATCTGTAAAAGTGATAATGACACGAAATATTGTGCCATAAGATCTCTCAACCTGCAGCTGGGAAGGTGGCTCAGTGGTAGAGTGCTTGACTTGCATGCATGAGGCCCTGGGTTCAATTCTTCAGCACCACATAATCAGAAAAAGCCAGAAGTGGCACTGTGGCTTAAGTGGCAGAGCCCTAGCCTTGAGCTGAAGAGATGAGGGACAGTGCCCAGGCCTAGACTGACCAAAAAAAAAAAAAACAGTTTTATTATAGAATATTAAGGATAGAAAAAAAACCATAAGATGATGTGCACACTCCATTAACTAAAAATCAGAGGTTTCACTTGTATTTACATTCTTACACCTCAAGTATCTAGGCTTCCTGTTTATATGGGAGATTGTTTAGTTTAAGACTAAGCCTGGGTATTTTTGGAAATTGCCAATTTTGTACACCTTATGAATCTATTTTCTCTGTGAGACGAGCGTCTGCCCTAACTTTGCTTCACTAGACCAAATGCAGGCTCAGGCTTCCAGGATGCTGTCTTGACTCCTTTCTTGACCACAGACTGCTCCCTGTCATCGCTCTGTTTCTGTCCCCACCATGTCCTTGGGACTCCTTGTGTTTCCTGCTAGATGACATACAGACTTCTGAACTTAGTTGGTTTAAAATCTCAGTATTTCCTCTCTACCCTCTTCTTTGGTCACACACACTACAGCATTCAAATGTGCGCACTGACTCTAAACTCCAGGAGTCCACTCCTGTTCATTACTCTTCTGGTCTTCTTCCTCACCCCTCACCATTGGTACTTCCACCCCTCCTCACCTGACAGGTAAGGAACAAAACACTCCTATTCTAAAGGCTTCTCTGAATGAGACTTTCTTTTCCACACAATACGTTTGCTTTGCCTTGGAGTCCTAGAAATGTCTCCAAGAGAAAGTTAAATCCACAAAAATACACCTAGGGCCCTCCATTATCCTACAGCTCTCTCATTCTCCTGTCTCGCATTCTCTCTCTCACCCCCTCTGTCTCCCTCTCCCCCTCTCTCCACTTCCTCGCCTCCTCTTTCTCACCTCTATCTTTTCCCCCTACCTCTCTCTTTCTTTTTTTCTGCCAGGATCAGGGTTTGAACTTAAGGCCTCATCCTTGCTCAGTTTGCTATTTTGGCTGTTGCTCTATTATTTAAGCCAACCCCCCCCCCCAGCCTATCTTTTGTCAGATTATTTGGAGACAGTCTCCTGGACTTTTCTACCTAAGGTGATGTCAAACCATGATCCTCTGAATTTCAGACTGCTGAGTAGCTAGGATTACAGGCATGAGACACCTAGCTCCACACTTTGCCTTTGAGTCCCTACAATTCTGACTCGACTGCTCCTCTTCAGCAACTCTTCAATGGCAACTGAAGATCTGGGTTTTCTGATCTGTAAAGAGTATATAACAGCACATTGCCAGTTAAGACTCTGATTCAGAAGCAATTGATTTCAAATATGGGTGCATAGAAAGTGGGTGCTGTACCTCCTGGGCTGAGGAATAATAGATAGCTGTTTGTTCCAGGCCTGAGTCCCTCCAAGACTCTTGCTATCTTTTCATGAGATATGCAGAAACTGACACTCTAGAGAACCCATAGAGCCAGTGCCCAGGAGAAAAAGAGAGGAAGCAAGAGAACTGGGTGCATCTATACACTCAGAGGCGATGAAACCAAGATGAAACAGAGCTTTCTTTCCAGCTGGAGTGTAGCCTGGGGGAGAATGCTTGCTTAGCACATCTAAGACCCTCCTTAGGTTTATTCCATTCCCTAAGAATTCCATCCATAATAATAATTATTATTGTCATTAAGTATAGTAAATAGTGCTGTCGGTGCAGAAGCTCTGGGATTTCCATCCCATATGCATGGCTACATTTGAAATACCCTTGAGAGTTGTAAAGGCTGGCTGAGGTAGAGGGATTATGGGCAGAGGAAGACACTTCTACAACTTCAGATCTGATCAAACCCTAGGCAACTGATGTTGATCAAATGCACAGAGCGAGCAAAGCAACAACTGACTCTAAATGTACCTGTGTGGGTTACTATGACTTCCAAATGTCCAGAAAACACGTATTTTTCCTACCTAGAGGACCACATACCACGTGGGACTCACAAAGCAACTTCTCCATGGACTACTTGGAACAACACTGCACTTAGAAGATACTCTGTGGCCAAATAAAGTTGGCAAGCATATCACACACTGTGGTGCCATTCTAGAGTCCTAAAGCATGTGTTACTAACAAAGGTTCTGAAAAATCCAGCTTACCATTAGGCTTTCCCTGACATGCTTTATCATAGTAACTCCAGTAAGTCCTCAGTAAAATTGCTGCTAACTTACAGCTTGGTAACTACTGCTCTAGACCACACTGTCTGGAGTCTGCCTTTAGCAAGTCTTTACAAGTCTACTGATTTGCTAGAGGTCTGCTGAGGTGTAGCCGAATGATTCTTACCTGGAGCCCTGGCTCTCACCTTGGTGTTTTGACCCTTCTAGGCCTCCATCTCCTCACCTATAAAACAAAACTAAGATTATTGTGAGAAACAACTGAGTCACTAACTAGATAAGCATTTTATAAAGAACTATAAAAATGCAATCTGCTTTCCTTAGATGCATTACAGTCAGAAAGATGTATTTCTTGCAGTATAACTCCTCAAAATGCTCTGCTATCAAGATACTTTTCATTCAATCAATCAGCACACACTCCTTTAGTGGCAAGACTATAATTTGGTTTTGGACCATAGACAATGGATAAGTGGAGTCCATGACATAGTGCTTGGAAGGGATAAGCCCACACAAGGGATTCTGACGGGCAGAAGGGGTACTATACCAGGGAAGAGAGAAGGAAAATGGGAAGCTTTCCTTACTGAAATTCTCGGATTAGGATTCTTGGTAGGTAGGTAGACTGTGTATAGAAGGGAAGTTAAACACTATGTCAAAACAACATAAGGAATGAGACACAGTGGCTCACAAGTGTAATCTTAGCTGCTTGGAAGGCAGAGATCTAGAGAAAGGGTCATTCTGGACACAAAGTTAGCAAAACCCCCATCTCAACCTATAAGCTGAGTCCTGTCATCTCATAGGTAGGAGGACTGTGGTCCAGGCTAGAACTGGGCAAATATGTGAGTTCTTATCTAAAAATAAATAAATAAAACAAATAAGGGCTGAGGACATGACTCAATTTAGTAGAGTTCCTGCCTAAGACGTTTAAGGCACTGAGTTCAAATCCCAGTACAGGAGAGATGAGAGGGGGTGGAGAGAGGTAGGGGGGAGGGAGGGAAAGACAGAGAGGGAGAGAGAGAGGGAGAGACAGACTGACAAATAGAGTCAGACAGACAGACAGACAGAGAACAAGCCTATTTTATTATGGACCTCAGAGTGTAACACTCCGTTGACAGGAGAAATGATTTATCTGCCTCCTCCAGGCAGAAGCTGATTTAGCTTAAACAAAAGGTTGTTCCTAGAGTTCTAAAGTGGAACCTCTCTTTAGAGTAGGTTGTGGTCCTTGGCTTTAGAGAAGGCATGAAGGAAGGGGCTGATGGATGCGGGGGAGAAGAGAGCCACTGGAATGTTCTCTCTCAACAAGCACACAGGACAACCTAAAGGAAGTCAAGTTTCCTTATCTGCAGGGAGAATGTCTCCAGCTAGGAGAGCGAGTTCTGCTCCCGTCCCCTCAAAGCTCCAGTCAAGGGCTTTCTTCCCAAATTCCAAATGCAATGTGTCTTCCCTGCTCCAGGCCCCTCCCAGTCCATAGCCTGTGACGTCATGTGCAGAAGATGAAGCCTTGAAGAATAGAAGGACCAAGGGCCTGGAGACATACAAGGCCTGAGGCCAAGAGGAAGACAGGATCCTGAGTCCACAACAAGCAGACCGTCCTCCCATCTGAACCAGGACAAAAGGTCACACAGCTGTAATGTCCATCAAAATGACCAGTGGACACCCAGTTGCCCAAGGTTGGTAAAGGGGGAGGGGGGAGGAGGGGAGGATTAGAAAGCTCTGTCCCTGTAGCACAATGATGAGGGCTATCACTGTAACCTGTCTTTATCTAAAGGGCTGATGTTTTGTTTGGTGTGGAGTTTTTCTTTTTTAGGTTCCATTTCTCTTAACAAAATATTGTCTTACACTGACTGCTGCCAAGTGTTTATTTTATTCTTTGCTTGGATATTTACAAACTCCTGTTGGTGGAAGCACACCCTGCAGTTGCCTTACACATTCCAGTGAGAGCCCAACAAATCACAACATGCCCAAATCCTGCGAGCAAGTTCCACTACGCAGTGTGGGCTTGTGGGCTGCCTCTCTGCAGTAGGAGTCTTGAGGGATTTCAGAGCTCTGAGAAAGAGAGGCGCCTCTCAGGGCCCAGGGGACCAACCTGGCAACATTATCGCAGGCTTTAAAGCCCCAGGTCTGCAAAGCCCTAACACCTCCGGCCATACCAGGGGTGCTCCATCGCGGGCGGGTGGACTTCACGGGTGAATGCTGAGCGCAGAGGGGTACCGGGAGGCCTCGGGAATGTGGCCCTGGAACCCTTTGGGGCTGGAACCTAGTCCTCCTCCTGCACCCACGGCACTGCCATCGATCACTACCAAAATATAAGCAGCCCTCATGCCTGTCCCTCTGGAACTTCACCAGGGGGGGTTAAAGACACCTGGGGGCTCCGGCAGCCTGCGCCCTGCATCGGGCGAGCTCCGGCGTGCACTTGATAGGGGGCAGGCAACCAGGTTGACCCTGCAAGTCGGGAAAAAAACTCTGGTGTGTGTACACACACACACACACACACACACACACACACACACACACACACACGCCACTGAGCCCGAGCCCGCAGCTCCTGGGGTGGCCGCTCATCCCCACCGCGGCAGAGGTCAGCCGAGGACACCCGCTGACCCTTCCTAGACCCGAGGCCGCCCAGCGCAGCGGAACGTCACCCTGGCCCCTAGTCGTGGCAGGCATCCCGATTCCCGGTGCCTCGCCCCCGCCCCCACCGCACCCCACAACCCGGGAGGACCCTGGGGCTGACTCTGGGCAGGACAGTGGGAGCGCGGGGGACAGCGCACCCGCTTGTTCCCGCAGCGTCCCGGTGCGCGCGCCTCCCCCCCAGTCCCCGGGGCGCAGGGGGTGGGGTCTCCGCTGCTGCCTCCCCCTTACCTCGAGCGGGTGGGAAGGGGGGCTCCCTGCAGGTCACGGAGGCGGGCGGAGTGGGGGTGGGGTGGTGATCAGTGGCCTGGCGGGGGAGCGCGGGGCTGGACTCCCCCCGCCCCGCAGGATCAGGAAGAAGAGGGGGCTGGGGAGGAGAGAGGGGTGGAGGAGGAGGAAAAGGCTTTGTGTCGGCGTCTGGCCCTCCCCCAACCCGGCGGTAGCCACCACCTCCTCCCCACCCCCTGCCCACCCCCAGGAGCTCACGGAGAGAATGCAGGGCGGGGGGGGGGGGGTGGCGATCAGGTCGGAGGTGACGAGCTAGGCGCCTGCGCGACCCTGGGGGTCCGACCACCCCGCCCCCTGGTGCCGCCCACCTCCCTGCGGTCCACCCTCCTAGCTTACCCCGTTACCAGGGTGGCGGCGGCCAGCAGAGAGGCTGAGATCCCAAAGTTTATCTAACCCAGGCAAACTTGGATGCATGGCGCTGACCGCCTCCGCGCCGCCCCCCGCCCCCCCCCCGCCTTCTGCGCCCCACCCCCACCCCGGAAAACCAGTTTTGTTCTGCTCGGACGTAGGCGCAACCACTTCCCCGTGGTTAGAGATGCCCCCCGACCTCAGATCCGGGGGGGATTCGAGGCTCAGGCTGGAGACGCGTCACTGCGCAGGCCAGTGCCGGCCGCGTCCCTTTGTCCCCGGCCACCATCTCCCATGCAAGACGAGCTCGGAGACTGGCAAGCCCCGCTGCGGGTCGTGTGCTGGATCCTAGCTTGGGCAGAGGCGCCGGGGGCCGCCCACCCCACCCGGCCCGAAGGGGCTCTAGCTGATGATCCCTTTGCAACCCTGCTAGAGGCTACTCAGAAAGACCAGGAAGAGGGACGCTGCGGGGACGGGGCGGAGCCCGACCGGAGGAATAACCTCTATCATAGTGTTTGGGGGAGTCCAGCCGGCCGGCCTGGAATCGTTCACTCTCCCAGTTTCGGCAGGGACGGTACCTTTGCGGTGCTAGTTGCTGACAGAGTGCCAGAGTGGCCTGTTTCCCAAAGAGAACCTTCAAAGTGTCCAAAGGGAGCCTTGATTTGCGCAGAGGTGGGAAAGAAAGGGCCAGAGAGAGCTTAGCACTAGCAGACCCGTAACAACGGGGCTGTAGATGTCATTGTACTGCTGCACTCGAATCCTGCCTTCTAACATCCCAAGATTTATGTGTCATTTAGCATCAGCTTCCAACAAAACAAAACCCACTGTCCTTCTCTATATGTTTCCAGACACCTGACAACCGGACAGCTGCTGCTAGAGGCTTGGGGTGGGTTAGGAAATAAACCAAATACTTCCCTGCCCTGGTGGAGAGGACTTTCCGATGGCCAGAGTGGGCTACAGAAGAGATACTACGAGCATTAACGAGTAAGTTATGGGGAGGTTGTAAGAGGTCATGGTGGAGGGAGGAAAAGAATCCGCTATCTGGAGAGGTATGACACAGGTTACAGAATTAAATAGGTGGAGTTAGGTGGTGTGAGGTCATTCAGGCAGGAGCTATTAGAACCAAGACTTGAAGAGCAAGGGGATTGTCTTGTCAGAGACAAGGCTGTGCAGGGGCTCCTGTGGAAGCTCATGAGGATTTGACCAGAGGGTGCTATTTGATCTGACTGGTGCTGCTGAAAACTCAAGGTGACGGTTTGGAGATCCCCACTGTAAGGCACCAAGAGACAAGTTAAATGGCCACTGAGAGCATCCAGACAGAGATGAAAGTGGGGCAGAGCAGGCTCATAGCTGCAGGTGAGGAGAGGTCAGCAGTCTTACTTCCTTTGAAGGAAGCGCTGACTGCAGTTCCTAAGAGGTTGGGTATGTGGGCCAAAGGAATAGGTGAAGTTATACAGGGCCCCACATTCCTTCCTCTTATTCCCATGCTTCAGTCCCAGAGAGATGCAGTTTTATAGACAAAGGACCCCCAATAAATGCTGCAGATGCTTGGCCTACGTTCCTTCCACACACCCTTAGTCTCCATTCATCCTTTTAAACCTTTCCCCTGTGGACATTGTTCCATGGGGTGGAGGGTGGGGTCTCACAGACTCAGTCTTTTCCAAAGCTAGGGTCTATTTGGCTCTCCCTGCCCCTCCCCATGCAAATATCTTCTACTGTCAACAATTGTTATTGAGTCCCTTCAGAGTGAAATAAAAATAAGCCCTCCCAATATATTATATAACCTATTTCCAGATGGCTGGCATTTGTGGGGGGCTGTAGTAATGAAGGTATACACTAGTACAAACAGTCTTTCTTTAGGACACTCATCAGGAAAGGTCTTTTACAGGAAAAGATATGGAGACATAGCACCTGGCCCAGACAGAGTTTATCACAAGTGGTATCCTGTTGTGGAGACTCATCTACCTAACCTAGGAATTGGGTTTGATGCATTTGCCTCTTTTCACCCTTTCAGTCCTACTTTGCCACCTTCATTTCAGTAGCTCAAGCTTTGATTTCCTTCTGCAGCTCGAATGCTATATAAGCTTCAGCAGCTGTCTGGGTCTCTCACTGAGTCTTGAACTTTGAATAAGGCTGCCATGTTTCTGCACATGAATTAATTCATAGGTTTTCTTTTTCCTATAAATCTATTTGTCACCATTTTACTCCACAAACAAAAACAATTGAAACTCCAGAGGGAGAAGAGAACATGGTTGAAAACTCACCAACACTGCAATGTGCTGGGCATGCTTATAGGTACCTGGGCTACAGGAGTGAATGAGAGAACCACTGTGCTCTGTTAGAACTCACTTTCTAATGGAAGACAGAATGACAGTAAATCAGCCAAACACGACTTAGAAGAGGTGGAGAAACAAAACAAGGAAGAGGAAGAGAATGTTGGGGCAGGAGCAGGGAAGGGAGGCTGGTGTGTGTGTGTGTGTGTGTGTGTGTGTGTGTGTGTGTGATAGCAGAGCCTGTGTGAATGCAAGGTTGTTGGGGCAGGAGCAGGGAAGGGAGGCTGGTGTGTGTGTGTGTGTGTGTGTGTGTGTGTGTGTGTGTGATAGCAGAGCCTGTGTGAATGCAAGGTTGTTGGGGCAGGAGCAGGGAAGTGTGTGTGTGTGTGTGTGTGTGTGTGTGTGTGTGTGTGATAGCAGAGCCTGTGTGAATGCAAGGCCTGGACACTGTCCCTTAGCTTTTTAGCTCAAGTCTTCTGGCTTTTTTGATAGTTAATTGGAGATATGAGTCACACTACTCGAGCACGGGTGGCTCAGGCCTGTAGTCCTAGCTAATCAAGAGGCTGAGGTCTGAGGATCGAGGTTCAAAGCCAGCCCAGGCAGGAAAATCCATGAAACTCTTATCTCCAATAAACCACCAGAAAACCATAAGTGGTGCTGTAGCTCAAGTGCTAGTCTTGAGCTGAAGAGCTGGGGGACAGAGCTCAGGCCCAGAGTTCAAGCCCCACAACTGACCAAAAAAAAGTAAAAAAAAAGGTCACACTAATTTTTCTACTCAAGTTGGCTTCAAACCATGACCCTCAGATCTCAGTCCCCTGAGTAGCTAGGATTACAAGCACTCTTGAGCCACTGATTTTTTTTTTCTCCAGTCCTAGGGCTTGAACTCAGGGCCTGGGTGCTATCCTTGAGCTTCTTTTTGCTTAAGAATAGAGTTCTACCACTTGAGTCACAGCGCCACTTCCATCGGTTTTAGTAGTTTATTGGAGATAAGAGTCTCATAATCTTCAGATCCCAGCCTTCTGAGCAGTTCGGTTTATAGGCGTGAGCCACCAGCAAACAATAGGATGCTGAATTTTAAAACACAGACACTAGTCAAAGGAGAACCAGAATGTGGGAGTATAGTAACTCCCTCTCAGGGATTCACCATCCACTTGGCAGTTCTGATCTCGTACCCTAGGGCCCTTATTGGCAGTCATGGCCACACCAGTCAGCTGCAGAGAATTTGAGCAGGACACAACTGTCAGCAGTGGACCAGATAGCCAAGAAAATGTCACTTCTAAATGAAGTTGTTTCCCCTGTAAAGTCAATCAAGCACATAAGCTCTTGAAGCATCTTTCAGAGTTAGCAACTCAACAGTATGTTTCTCTCCTCTGTGGAGTGCAACAAATAGAGAAAAATGTCATGTGCCCATAAAATGACTTGAAAAGAACACTGTTAGCTGGGCACCATGGCTCACACCCATAATCCTAGCTACTCAGGAACCTAGATCTGAGGATTGCATTTCAAAGCCAGCCCAGGCCAGAAAATCCATGAGACTCCTATCTCCAATTCACCACCAGGAAAATGAGAAGTGGCACTGTAGCTCAAAGTGGTAGACTGCTAACTTTGAGCAAAAGAGCTCAGGGACCGCACCCAGGCCTTGAGTTCAAGCCCTATGACTGACAGAAAAAAAATCGTTGTAACTTTAAGGTTTAAATTACAAAACAATTATAACAACTATTATGGCATTTATTGCTTGATTGGTCTGTCCTGGTAATGGATAGTGTATACTTGTCAAATCCCCATCATAAAAGACAGAGATTACCTGTGGAGAATTAACTATGTGTAAGCTTTAGGAATTACCTAGTAGACAAAATACTTGAGAAAATCAACTTATAAGGAACAAAGTTTTATATCGGCTATAGTTCAGATATTATCTTGGCTTATGTTTGCTTGTGTTTTTGTCACTTTGGGTCTGTTTAAAGGCCCAACATAATGACGAAGCAAAGCCATTCATCTCCCTAAAGCCAGGGATTCCCTTCCAGGGCACAGCCCCAGTGAGCTAAGTTCCTGCGTTGAGGCCCAGCCTCCTAACCCTTCCACTGCTTCCCAGTAACCACAGACTTGGGGACCAAAACTTGGTATATGCACTTTGGGGGACATTTGAGGTCCCATCCATAACAATTTCTAAGCATTGACATTTGTTGGTCTTTACATTTTTATTTTATTTTATTTTTTTTTTATTGTAAAGATACTATACAGAGGGTTACAGTTACATGAGTGAGGTAATGAATACACTTCCTCTTGAACATTGTTAGCCCCTCCATTGTTTTCCCCCTACCATCCCCTCCCTCCCTCCCTTCCCCGAAGTTCTTTTTTTTTCTTGATTGTGATTAAGTGATTACATAATTTCTAAGTCACAAGTTCATTCTAACTTTCCTGGAGCAAATTGTCTATCACAGTCTGTAATATATAACAGTGATCACATGTTATACACC
>NW_012267315.1:6540347-6642817 GCF_000151885.1 Dipodomys ordii
CTCTGGTTTTTCTCTGAGTGTTCGTCTTTTTGTTGTTGTCGGTCTCTTGGGGAGATTAAGCGTTGGAACTCGAACTCTCTTTTTGGTTGGAGAGAGCTGTGGCGTTTCCCTACTGCCCCGTCGCCATCTTGGTCCCCCCCTCTGGTCTTTACATTTTTTGTAATTAATTCCCAGGTTTATTGCATTGAATCCAGAAATGTAGCTTGTACAAATTCTACTTTCTATAATTCAGTTGAAGCTTTTTATGTGTGTGTGATATGGTATTGTGATCAATTTAAAAGAAATATTCTCATCAGAAAACAAGACTATTAAGCACCCCTAGATCTATGTGTAGCATATAAAGGTTGTTTAAAAATTGTTTATTAGTGTGAACTCTAAGTAATTAAATATGCATTTATCTTATATAGTTAATCGATGTCTGTCATTTTTACTATTTTATTCTCCAGCCAGTCTCCTAGTTTATATCTAGATATAAACCCTTTGCTGGAATAAAATGGATTTAGGGCAGATGTGTTCACATATTCCATTTCATCAGAGTCCTGACATTTTTCTTTGACTTTCAACCATTTATTTGCATTCCAGCATTTTCATGCTGTGTTACAGTACATAAATATTTATGTGTGCTATAATTGTACGATGGATCGCATTAGTCATCAGTATAATAAACCTCCTTCACCTCATTCACTGTTCATTTGCCTTGATTTATTCTTTGATTGAAATTCTTATCATGACTTCTGCTTCCTTTATATTTGCTTTCACCTAATGCAGTTTTAGCCATCCTCTATTTTCAACCTCTTTAAATCACTTTGAGTTGAGTCCTTATAGGACAATAGATTTATTTTTAAATTCATCTGAAGAATTTGCTTTAATTTAGACTATGCCGTGTTATATTTTAGGTATTTGATAAAATGTGACTATTTTCTTAAGTTCCTGGGTGCAGTTTACTATTTTTTTATATACTCTCCAATGGTTTGGAAAGTATACTCACTTGAACAATCATTTCTTCAATATATAAGGTTTGATTATCTTTTTTTTTTTCTGTCTTTTGTTGGTCATGGGGCTTGAACACTGGGCCTGGGCATTGTCTCTCCGTTCCTCAACTCAAGGCTAGTGCTCTACACTTGAGCCACAGCACCACTTTCAGTTTTCTGGTGGTTAACTGGAGATAAGATTCTCACAGACTTTACTGCCCAGGCTGGCTTTGAGCCACAATCCTCAAATCCCAGCCTCCTGAGTAGCTAGGATTACAGGCGTGAGCCAAGCACCCCTGGCGTTTTGATTATCTATTGAATGGAGGGCACTGTGCTTGGTCATAAAACTGTGACTAAAGCTGGGCGCCGGTGGCTCACACCTATAATCCTAGCTGCTCAGGAGGCTGAGATCTTCGGATCACAGTTCAAAGCCAGCTCCAGCAGGAAAGTCTGTGAGACTCTGATCTCCAATAAACTATCAGAAAACTAGAAGTGGTTCTGTGGCTCAACTGGTAGAGCATTATTAGTCTTAGGCTGATAGAGCTCAGGGACAGTGCCCAGACCTAGAGTTCAAGCCCCATGACTGATAAAACAAAACTAAACTAAAACAACAACCAAAAAACTTTGACTATGTCAGGAGAAGATAAAATCTTTTCTTTCAGTTCCCTTGCCATCTAATTTGGGGCATAGACAATAACAATGAAAAATGAGAAAGCATTGTTGTAGTTGAGGGCTTTTGTATGTGTGTGTGCCTGTACCAGGGATTAAAATCTGGGCCTCTTGCTCTCACACAGATCTCTGGCCCATTGCCAGCATTCTACCGCTTATGCCATGCCTTCAGTCTGCCATTTGACCTGGTTAACTAGAGTCTCTCAGAATTTTTTGCTAGGGCTGGCTTCGAATCACAATCCTCTAGGCCTCAGCCTCCTAAGTAACTAGGTATACAAACATGAGCCATGAGTGCCTGGCTAGGCAATTATTGTTTTAAGACACTAAGTATGTTTTTATTACACAGCCACAGATAACCAGTATTGCTTATTTTTAAATCTCTATAATGTCAGTACTGCAATGACTTGGTTTGAGTTCTTCCATGGTGTGCTACCTTGCTCTAGATCCAAAGAAAATGCCACCCCTCCACCATCTCAATCCTGAGCTAGAACCTCTAGAACCATGAGCCAAACTAAACTTTTCTCTTCATACGTCAATTATCTTGGGTCTGTTATAGTGATGGAAAGCTGACTAACATAACACCTGGATCCCTCCTTTCTCACATGGGCCTTGATGCTATGTAGTTAACCTAGTGGCTACAATAGTGTCTTTAAAAGTTTCCAAGGATCAGGAGTATGGATAGAAGGCATCTGTGTCCTGTGCACCCACTGTCCCACAGGCTGCAATGGAGATGCTAGATGGGACTTTGGACTCATCTGAGACTTCTTCTAAACTATCATCCCTGCTCTCTTCTCAGCTCAATGGTTGTTGACAGAACTTACGTCCTTGTGCAGCTGTTTTGACAGAGACTCTTAGCTCTATGGAAATAAATGAGCACAAGCACAGGGTACTCACTCTGAGTTTGATACAGCCCCGGGGCTCACTCATTTTGTGTTTCGTTTTTTCAAGGATTCCAAGGCAGGCAGAGAAGTTGGTAACTCTTCTAGTGCACAAAAGGCTTCGCAGATGCCCTGGTGGGAGGCTACTGGCTTTGGAGACGTTGTCTGTGGGCTAGCTCGGCAACAGGTATGCTTTGTGACTGATGAGGAGTGTGTATTTTGTTATTTCTGGTTAGTCCTTAATTGGAAGTGGGACAGAATTAAGGAAATTGTCAGTTATTAATCAAGTCCTGGTAGTTTGGGACTGATGGTTACAAAGGTTGTTGTTTGGCTTCTTGAAACAGGTGTTAGACATGGGCTTCTGCTTCACCACAATTCTGACTTCTAGGCAGGCTGCCTTTGGGAGCTGGCTATAGATAGTGGCTTGGTTTCCTGGGCTGGTTGCTAACGATTGTGGGTGAGAGTTGCATTTAGATGTGGTTTGGCCATCGCTCATCTGTTGTGTTTCATCTTTCAGCTCCCAAAGGCTACTTGTAGTCCCCTATCCTGTGGCCTTTTCTGTAGTTGGTTTACTATGGACCAGGTCAGGCCTTAGGTTCTTTAGTAGAATATGATCTTTCACTCTGATGCATTCTGAGAGGATGGCATTTTATATGCAGGTCACTCTGTAGTCCTTTTTAATTTTTTTTGCCACATTCTATTGTCTAGAGACAAGTCAGAGACCCTGTTCAAACTGAGGAGGACTGGATTCTACAGGGCATAACTTCAGGGCATGGATCACAGACCATTCTGCCACTACATGGGATTCTGACAGGCCCGGGAGAGAAGAGGATGAAATCCACGAAGGAAGCTCCAAGTCTTGCAGAACAACAAGTCTTGGCCAGTGCCACTGACTGGCTTTCCATCACAATACCATACTCCAGTTTGGAGTTTCATATTTTATATCTATCTATATATCTATCTATATATCTATATATCTATATAATGTGGTAGAGGGGTTACAGTTATATACAATTATATACATATATAGATAGAAATGTTGTATAGAGGGGTTATAGTTACATGAGTAGGGCAATGAGTACATTTTGTAGTGAGCATTGTTACTTCCTCCTTTGTTTTCCCTCTACCATCACTTCCCTCCCCACCTCCCCATCTCCTCCCGCCCCCCCCCACCCGGACATTGTAAAGTTCGTTTTCAGCATAGTGTCCTGAACATCTCATCATCACAATGGGTCAGCCTGCATCCTCATTTAAGCATTCCACTATATCACTTCCCCTCCCCAAATTACAAAAATGTATATACAAGATGCAGAGCACCAGCATCAAATCCAGTGAAAACAAGGGTTATACCATGGAGGAAGAACATACAAAAGAAACAAAAGAATCACATAGTGCATTGTAAGTACAGTAAAGACACTAGCAAGAAAGAAAAAAACACTTGTGTCCCTGTCTTGGGGTACATTTTGCTTAACATTATCTCATGTGGTCATAGGTACATAGCCTTTGACCTTCTCTGCTTGTCCTAGACATGTACTAGTCATTGCAAATAAGGGAAACCATGGGACCTATGTTTCTTTGTGCCTGGCTTACTTCACTTAATATAACTTTTTCCAAGTCTTTCCATTTCCTAACAAATGGAGTTTCATCTTTAAGTTTATACAAGAAGGAGTCCTGGGAAAAAGATTCCTACTAGCTATCATGCCTACTAGCTATGAGGCCTGAGGAAGGGAAAGAACTATTGGCACTTGGTACCACTTTCAAAATTGTGATCTATATTTCAGACTCAGTTTTGGCTTGCTCCATATTTGAATCATCATTGCCTTAAAATGGAGGATGAGTTTCTAATTTTCCTTCTTCTCTCTTTTCCTCCTTCCATCCATTCCTCCTTTTCTTTCCTTCCTTCCTTTCCTTCCTTCCTCCTTCTCCCTCTCTTCTTTCCTCTCTTTATCACTTCTTCTCTTCCTTCTTCCCTCCTTTTATCCTTCCTCCCTTACTTTCTTGTTATTACTACTTTATTTTTTTTTATTACTTTTTTTCTTTTTTGAAGAAAATGTTCATATTGTCAATGGAGGACTTTTGCCATTAGAGATCTTCAGAAATCCTCAGCCTTTCCATCCCACAAACTGCTATAGAGAATCCATTTTCTCTCTAAAAGTAAACTTCCAGAAACTTGAATTTTCGTTTTAATCTGATTTGGCTATTTTTTAGACCTACTGGAATACTTCTATACCAACTTTTTTTTTCTGTGCACATCTACATAGATTTATTATTTCCTAGAATCTCAAATCTTCCTTTTTCTCTTTTTATTTTATCCCAGAAAGGACTACAGGGAGTATGTACTGTTGTTCTACTTCATAGAACAGTGAGTACAGCTAATAATGTACCATACACTTCTGAGTATATCTAAATGACAGGACTTGTGCTTTCACCACAATGAATAATAAATGTTTGATCTCATGGACAATCATGCCCATGATTTGATCATTACACAGTGTATTTATGTGTTGAAGCATTGTATTGTTTTCACAAATAAGAAGTTATGCCAATTAACCATGTAAAAAATTGATAGGCAGCCAGGCACTGGTGGCTCATATTTATAATCCTAGCTACTCACGAGGCTGAGATCTAAGGCTCAAGGTTTGAAGCCAGCCTGGACAGGAAAGTCCATGAGACTCTTAACTCCAATTAACCACCAAAAAGCTGGAAGGGGAGCTGTGGCTCAAGTCTTGAACACAAAAGCTCCTATGTTAATCCCCAGAATAAAAAATTATTAAAAATTAATTGATAGGAAAACAACAAAAGTTAAATAATATGAATTAAAAAAGACAAAGAGCTCCAGAAGCTCCCTTGCAGAGTCTATATCTAAAAATGTATTTATTTTTCTTTCATGCTCTGTGGCTATGTTGATTAACCATGACATTTTAATTCCAAGTAATTTTTGCTCTTAATTGGAAGGCATTCCTCCACTGGGCTTCATATCTAGTGCTGTTGAAAGAAATCTAGTGGTCTTAGTTTGAGTTTCCCCCTTCTAATTGATTTAATTTTCATCTGGGACATTTTCTTTACCCTCTTCCTTCCCCTCCGAGTTGTGATATTCACGGGAATATGCATGATCTTCCCTCCATTGCTTTGTTTTCCTGTTTTCTTTACATCTGCTTGCATCTGCATCTTCATGAAAATTATTGTGGTTCAAATTTCTTGGTAAGTCTTCAGAGATTTCCTTCCACGTGTAGCTCCTTACTTTCATTTTAACGGGGCTTGGGGAGGGCGGAGAAGTAAGTGCATGTGATTGGTCTACCTTTTTCTTTCTTTTTTTTTTTTTGCCAGTAACAGGGCTGGAACTCAGGCCTTGCACTTAGGTTCTGTCTTTTGTCACAGCAGACGCTCTATCACAGAATCATGCCTCCAGTCTGACAGTTTGCTGGTTAAGGAGAGATAGTCTTTTGAACTTTTCTATGTAGGCTGGCTTTAAAACAAGATGCTCAGATCTCAGCCTCCTGGGTATCTAGGATGATAGGCATGAGTCTTATCTGCAAGGGGCAAATCATTTCTTCCAAGAGACCAAAAACATGGAATTTGTGAGTTTGGTGGTCCTGGAGCTCATTTATCAGGTCTCTTATCTAGTATTCTTCAGTCTCTGCAGATACCTGTAGTGACAAGAATCTCAAAATGTTAATAGAACCCTGTGCATCACCTTCTGGCTTTCTACACTAATGTTAATAAATCATAAACCTACACAGAATTCTGCTTTCTGCACACGAATCATTTTGGAAAGATTCTGAATCCTACATATTGACATACTTTTTATCTATTTATTTGTTTTGGCAGTGGCCTACAAGAGATGTGTGTAAAAGCACGAATGCACTTTTGTGTGCCAGGCTTTTGTTAGTCCTGGGAAGAGGCCACAAATAGTCTCTTCACCGCTTTGCTATTCTTCGTGATAGAATGAAATAAAAATGCCAGAATAGAATACCTCATTTGTTTTCTTGTGCTTTTGGAAAATAAAATTCTGTAATAATGGCTCCGGCAGATGTGAAAGGGATTCAACATAAATTCCCAATTGCCTTGCTTTGTATTTTCACTGGGTATTCAAAAAAAAGGGTGGAATGGCTATGGAGCAAGAATAGCAGGAAAATCCAACCTGCCGGAAAATTCACGGTCTGTCTGGGTTTAGTATCCAGATGTTGGTATGCCAAGAGCTGTGATTAAATTCACCTCACAAGTTGTAGAAGGCTAGATTTCTACTCTGGGTTCATGTGGATTGCCATTCCCTTGGGTGTAGAAATGACCCCATCTCTGTACTCTGTGGTCCACTCATCTGTGATTTCACTTCCTGGTTGTATTTGCTTCTAGCTTTGACCCTTGCTGCTATCCAGCTGCGGTTTCAATAATCAGATCAAAATTCACTGCCAAAATGTTTCCCCCAGGGGACCTGTCCCCTCTACATTGTATAAAAAAAAATGATGCTCTGCTATAAACCATTCTGCAACTTGTTCTATTTTCTGTCCAGGCTTAAAAAAAAACAACAGCTAAACATGTAGGTTTACTATTCCCCATTGCTTCAAAGGAGAAAACCTCTTATCTTGCAAGAAAGCAAAGTCTCCCCAGGGCTTTAGAAGGAAAAGCTGAGACTCCATCTCTAGGACTTAATGGAAAGGAGACAGACTGATCTTGCTCATCCATACAACTCAAGGGATTTCTAACATTACCAAGATATCTTGTGGTGTATCTGATGTGAGTGCCAGTTTAATGTAGGGACTGGGGTGAATTTGAAAATCAGATGGCATGTACCTTGAATTAGATCTTTGCCTTCCAATTGAATTCTCCACATTTCCCTCTCTGCTCCCATGAAAATGAAAGCAATATATTGGAAGGAAAATGTGACTGGCTTGCCTTCTACACTTCACAATCCACTCACGATTTCAAATGCATTGCTTTTTGTAACTAGGGCCTGTCCACAGTTAGCAGTTCTGGTAATTCACTGTGATACCAGTGACAATATAGTGACCTTGTGGAAGAGTATATGTAATGACTTTTCTAGAAAGCAGAGGGCAGACAGTTGCTGGCAGCGCTTCTCACATTTGAATCTTCACATGCTTATTAAAAATGTGGATCTTACCAGGTGCCTGTGGTTCATGCCTGTAATCCTAGCTACTCAGGAGGCTGAGATCTGAGGAAACCAGTCGGAGCAGGATAGTCTGAGACTCTTATCTCTAATTAACTACCAAAAGGCAGAAAATGGAGCCGTAGCTCAAGTGGTAGAACACTAGCCTTGAGCAAAAAAGCCCCAGGACCAGCACGAAAGAAAGAAAGGAAGGAAGGAAGAAAGGAAGGAAGGAAGGAAGAAAAGAAGGAAGGAAGGAAGGAAGGAAGGAAGGAAGGAAGGAAGGAAGGAAGGAATAGGTGGGGCCTGAGATCTGAGACCCAATATTTTTCTCTTCTTTCTCTTTCCTTCCTTTCTTCCTTACTCTTTTCCTCCCTCCCTCTTTTCTTTCTCTTCCTTTCTTTTCTATTCCTTCCTTCTTTCCTTCCTTTTCTTTCTTGTCTCTCTTCCCTTCCTCCCTTCCTCCCTCCTTCCCTCTCCTTCCTTCCTTCCTTCCTCCCTCCCTCCGTCCCTCCCTCTCTCTCTCTCTCTTCCTTCCTTCATCTCCCCTCTTTCTTTTGCTACCACTTGAGCCATCCTCATCACTCTTTGCTCTGATTAATTTCAAGACAAAGTCTCTTTGCTTTTTTTCTCGGGCTGGCGTGGACCACAATCCTTCTATTTACGCTTCCTCTATAGCTAGAATAAGAGGTTCATGACACCACACCCAGCTTTTCCTGCTGAGATGAAGTCTTATGAGTCTTTCCCCCAGGCTGGCTCTGAATCATGACCCTCCTGATCTCCGTTTCTTGAGTAGCTAGGATTACAAATATGAGCTGCTGGCTGAGGTCACACAGGTCTAACAAGTTCCCTAGGGACTGTTCCACTTCTGTGATCTCAGGACTACCCTTTGAGAACATCTGCCCTCTGGAATCCTGCCTCACTTGGTCACAGGCAGAAACAGTATCTTCTATATACTATGGAAAATATTCTTGAATTTGTTGGCCAAGTCAGCTCTGACCTCCTAAGTGTAAGGGCCTCATACTTGCTAAGCAGGTGCCCTACCACTTGAGCCATGCCTCCAGCCATTTTACTTTTTTTAGTTTTATGTCTCAGCCAATGTGGGCTGTAATTCTCCTATTTATGATTCTAGTGCGGCTGAGTGACAGACAGGGGACCAACCCAGTTATTGGCTGAAATGGAGTATTGAGGATTTTTTTTCCTGAAACTAACCTGAAACCCATAATCTTTCCCATCTCTGTCTTCTAAATAGCTAGGATTATCATTGTGAGCCATTATACCTTGCTGATCCCACATGTACTTTGAAATGAATGCATTTAGTTTCTGGAACACTAAAAATTCTGAATAAGGTTACCCAAAGTTTTCTTTTCTCCTACAGATGGCGTAAAAAAGAAGTATATATATTAGAAAGCCAAAGGCTATAAATATAAAGTACAGGTACAGACAAAAATGAGACATTCAGAAAAATTTATGATCTATCTTATATCAAAAGCTAAATTGTTTACACAGTACTCTATTTCTTGAGGAAAACCACCTTTTCGCTTCTCCCGTCTACATGAACAGAATGTCTGAGCTGGCATGTGATCCAGTGATTTCATTTGGAGGAATGAGAGGACAGAAGAGGGTCCCCATCCTTGAGCTGACAGACAGCTGCTATCTCCTCTGTGTGGCAGTTTCCATGGCAAGAATGACAATGTCATGGCCGTTGTAACTTTATGTAGAGTTTGAAAGCTGGGGTAGAAATGGGCCCTGTTTTTATTCCATGTATCAGAGAAGTCAGGTGAACCAGAACCCCCATCACTTTTGGGCCTATTAATGAGTCCTCATCCTAGCTCAATTGACAATGAGAACTTCTGAAACCCTGAAAGACCCACTTCTGGCAAGTAGAAGAGAGAAGTCAAGTGCCAAAGAGGCAGGATAGATCAGGAGAAGTGACATGTGGAAAATAGGAGCCAGAATTGGGAGGAAAACACCATGTTAAAAGCACACATGCACTGCTTTTGTTGCTTTAAGTGTATTTAAAAGAACAGGTTTAGGCTTTCTAAGGATTGCACTGAGATCTCCCTTAATCTAGTGTATTTCAGTTAATACATTTTTATACACTTGTATACCACCCAAATGTATTTACTTAGGAGTCTGTAAGCTGAACCTAGCTTCCACACATAAGGGAAAACATGGATACTTGTAAGTGGTGGGGTAGGGCCAAGGGGAAAAGGGTGGACAAATGAAGAAGAGAAGAGGGGGAAAATACAGACAAGAATCCAGTGCATAACCTACAAAATTATGAAGAGTGAAGGAAGGGATAGATAGGGGAGAGATGGGTGAGCGTGTTGAAAGGGATGACACTGGTTAAGATACACTATATTCATAACCTGCTGTGTTAAATAACAACTCCTTGTGTGACTAAAGGTAATAATTTTTTGGGGGGGGGTCCGGTGGTGGGGCCTGAACTCTGGGCCTGGCCGCTGTCCCTCAGCTCTTCAGCTCAAGGCTAGCGCTCTACCATTTGAGCCACAGCGCCACTTTTGGCTTTTTTCTTTTTGCTTATGTGGTGCTGAGGAATTGAACCCAGGGCCTCACACATGCAAGGCAAGCGCTCTACCACTGAGCCACCTTCCCAGCCCCTAAAGGTAATAATTTTTTACAGTTTTTTTTTTAAAGGAATAAGGGTAGTTCTTTCCCTCTCACCTTCTTTGTTGGCCCAAGTGATTGTTATGCTCTAGAATCTGAACAAAAATAGCCTAAAGGAAGACACATAACCTAGAGAAATAATCTTGATGACTCATCTGGTATAGACATGGTTGACAAAGACCTAAAAACCCTCTTAAGATAGGACATCTGTAGAGTGATATAGTGCATACTGATGCCATGGCAGGCTTGCTATGAACCAAGCCTAGAAGGTTCCACTTCTGGGGTGGAAGGCTAAACTCATCCTCCTTGCCCACCCTAACTTTGGATTATACTTGTGAGCCTTTAACTCATTTCTGGACTCAGAGCAACATTTTTAATGGCCTTCATAAAAATGGGGCAGTTACCATGCCATCTTGTTTGTCTATATGCATCAACAGTGCTGAGCTTTCAGGGCCTCGTCCTTGCTAGGCAAGCACTCTGCCACTTGAATCACACTGCCAGCCCTGTAACACACCTTTTTGAATTCTTGTAGATACGCCGAGAGCCTAGGACCAAAGGAAGGCTGTCATAGGGATAAGCCATGCCTACCTTTCCTGAGAGTCTTAATCACATTCTGCCCAGGAGCTGACTCTTGGCCATGATCTGTAATGGAGATTTCTGAGTCTCAGGCAGATCTGAGGCATGTTCTGCTCTTATTTCCTAGGCAACACCATTGTAGGTTACAGGTGAGTGCCCGAAATACTTGGAAGTCTACTCTGATGCAAGCTTTTAGTTTCTTTTCTGAGAAAGGAATCATCTGTGCAAGATCAATTTGCACTGGAGTAGCACATTGAGATTAGGTCATTAGCGATTCATTAGTAGACAGGAATTGGTAATTAGTAGATATATATTGGTAAAATGTAGCTTCTTTGGACTATCCCTACTGAGTCTAGAAACTGAGATGTGAGGCCCAGAAATCTGCATTTTAGTAAATCTCTGAGTAAATCTAAAGCACACAAAAGGTGGAAAACATTGAGACCCAATGAAGGATACTTGCAGGTAAAGTGACTTTTTCTTTCCTTTTTTTTAGGAGTGGGGGGCGTTCCGGTCATGGGGCCTGAACTCTGGGCCTGGGTGCTGTCCCCCAGCTCTTCAGTTCAAGGGTAGCGCTCTACTACTTGAGCCACAGTGCCACTTCCGGCTTTTTTCTTTTTGCTTATGTGGTGCTGAGGAATCGAACCCAGGGCCTCACGCATGCAAGGAAAGCGCTCTACCACTGAGCCACCTTCCCAGCCCTAAAGTGACTTTTTCTATAGAGAAGTTGAGTGGAATATTTAAGCAACTGGAAGGAACAAATTCACCAGAAATGATGATAAAGTTTTAGATGATGGGATTGGTGTATTAGAAATCTAACACCAGACAAAATAAATTCTCCTAAGAATAAAGCATGGGGGCATTTTGCTTCAGATCAATGATAACTGGAATTCACATTTAGTATCTCACATTTGAAAAGTGAATCCATTTTCACCAATCATTGACAGAGATGAAATCTGATGTATCAGTAATGGAGATGGAGTTATTTTTTTTCCTGAAAGAACTCAATAATACTTGTTTTATGCTGCAAATGCCTTCATTCACTTCTTTTTTGTTGTTGTTATTGGTCATGAGGTTTGAACTCAGGGGCCTATGCACTGTCCCTAAGCTTTTGAGCACAAGGCTAGCACTCTACCACTTAGAGTCATAGCACCACTTCCAGTTCTCTGGTGGTTAATTGGAGATAAGAGTCTCATGGACTTTCCTGTCTGGGTTGGCTTTGAACCATGATCCTCAGATCTCAGCCTCCTGAGTAGCTAGGATTAAAGGTATGAAAGTACTTGTGCTGGGCTACATCCACTTCTTAGCATGGCCAATGGGCAATATCTCAGAAGTTCTCACAAAGCAACTGCATGGATTCTGAAATTCCTTACCATATTTTATTCCAAGTTTTGTGTGTTGTTTTCTGGAATAAATTACTGGGTTGATTATGCCAACAAACCAGAAGCTGTAACATCACCAAATCTAGTTTTAGATAAATAAGATAAGCTGTGAGTTAAAGCAATTTAATGTAGACATACATATGTTTATGTAAATTAATTCAAGCAGAAAACCCCTTCCATGGCATAGATGACAAAATCAGTCTTAAATCTTCCTTATTGCCAAAACTCAGCCTTGGAATGAAATGGGAATTAGTTGTGAATACTCACTATGTTTCAAATCTGCCACTTGGCAAGAAAGTTTGCTGTACTAAGGTTTATTTAAACTTGTTCATGAAACTCCTGGGTATGCTTTATTAAGTAAATAAATGCTCTGAATGCAACAATAAGTCATCTTTGAAGATGCTGGTGGCGTTTTCTCTACCCTGTGTTCTGAAGCATGGAGTTGCCATGCTGTCAGCTCTGGGATATGGCATGACTTACCTCACACACACTACAATCTTCTCTCCCCAACGTCTCAGCTCCTCACTTCAGCATCTCAAAAGTGCTGACATCTCTGGCTGATGGTACGATAAATAACTAAGATTTTATTTAGCAGAGAAACATTGCTCAATCGCCCATTCCTGTAGTTATGTAATAGACAGATGATTATTTTGAAACTTTCAAAAATCTTTTGGATTGTTTTCCTATAGATGTGTTTGGTACAGGTGTTTGGTACAATTTTTGTGTTAGGTCTGTGTGTGTGTGTGTGTGTGTGTGTGTGTGTGTAACCATGGTCTCCAAATTTAAAACCAGCCATTTCAGAAAACTGCTTTTCAGGGTATCTAGTGACTTTGTCAAGATCTAACCATTCTTAAGTTCCAGGGCAGCAGAAATAGTAAAAATGGAACCATCAGCAATTTTGTAACAACAGCTAGCTGACATGTGGGAAATCATATCCTCCAATGACAAAGAGTTAACTGGGCATGGCTGAGAGTCAGACAGAAATACGCTAAATTCTCATTTCATAAAGGAATTTCTTAGATTTTCTAGATTGGCAGACATTATGGCTGAGAACAGAATCTAACCTGTGCCAGGATTGTTTTACTTTAAGAAATTGAAAGTGCAGTTTCTAAAGATTTCACAGAAAATTTTGTGTGTGTGTTGTGTGCTGGTCATGAGGCTTGAGCTGAAGACCTGGGTGCTGATCCTGAGATTTTATATTCAAGGCTAGTATTTCACCACTTGAATCACAGCTCTACTTTAGGCTTCTTGGGTGATTAATTAGAGATAAGAGTCTCACAGACTTTCCTGCTGGGGCCAGCTTCAAGCTGTGATCCTGAGATGTTAGCCTACTCAGCACCTAGAATTCCAGGTGTGAACCACTGGTCCATGGCTTGTATTTGGTTTTAAATCAAGCTTCTGATAAAATGTCTTTCCTGAAGACAAAGAACAACTAACTAAAGCTAATCTAATGAAATACTATAGTACATAATACAAATAATATAAATATAAATGAGTATCTGAGCAATGTGAATACCAACAACAGCAGTGAAAATACTGTAATCCATGTTCAAACTTATATTTATAAGATACACAAATATAGTAGTAAACCTCTAAGATACTAAAAAACAAATGTAAGTACTTACTTTTTCCCCCATCCCTTGGGAGTATTTATATATAGAGAGAGGGGGGGGGAGGGGAACAGTTCACTAACGTTGGTTTTATGAATTAGTAGCTATCTGTCTTCTGATTCCTGTAGATTAGTTGTGTTACAAATCAGGTGAAGTGTGGCTTGTTTACTAATTTTAGATCTAGGTAATCATTTTTTGAGGGTCTCATAGGATCAGAACCTGGCTTATCACAACTCTGTACAACTGTTTCTTTTATGGAATCATTTATGAGGGGAGCGCCTAATTTTCATGATTGAAAACATTAAAATCAGGATGGCAAACTTGAACACTGCTGAAGGTCAACATCAAGACTGATATTCTTCCCCTCAGGTTTACCTGAAAGAAAGGATTTCCAATATAATGCCATGTATATACTATGACAGGTGGGGTTCTACAGTTCTATGAATAGGACTAGAGGTCCAAGAGTGAGCATACAACTTGTCATTTGCTTTTTGCAATGTGCCAGACATATATACACATATATACACACATATGTACATAGATACACATATATGTATATATGATCATATATATGTATCTATGTAATATAGGATCTTTTTGAATGTATATATATACACGTGTATCTGCATACATACATTATGTATATGTGTATATAGACACACGCATACATACACCAGCTTTTTTAGGCAAGCCAATCCAGAAAGAGCAGAAATGTAAATAACTGGCCAAGACAGTGACTGCAATCATTCTACATTCTGTGCATTCTCCTGGCTGTGAAACAAAACATTCCATGAGAGAAAATAAGACGCACTGACCAAGGAAGGATACAGAACAGAGAAGTTTATTTTACACTATCCATCCAAGAAAACAATCGCCATAACCCAGTGCAAAATGTGCAACAGAATCAATGTGTGTCTTAGCTCTGAGAGCCCAAATTGGTGATTTCCTCTCCTGGTCTTAGGTTGGCCAGGTGTGCCCTGGGCTAATACTGCCCTTGGTTTGCACTCTAGACAGAAACATTCGACCAATTTGTAGCAGGTTATTGTTATTATTATTTTTTTTTACAATTCATACCAGAATGTGTACAAGGGACTGGAAAAAACCATACCAAATGAATGATAAGTGATCAGTGCTTAAAGGAAATACGAGGGAGGGACAGCACGGGCGGGCAAGAATCCACAGTTTCAATAAATACAAGTGTAACAAGCATGGGTAGGTCTCAACTCGGTGGAATTAATCTGCATAATAATTCAGCATCATACAAAATCTAGCAGGGCTGCTGAGCAGTGATTGGCAGAACATTCACAATAACTTATGCCCTTGAGCAAGTCTGTGGTTATTAACACATTCTATGGTTTCCAAGGTGTTCATTTTCTGCTTTCTCCTTCTCTGGCCATCCCTCTGGGAGGAGAGGGGTGGAGCCGGGCCAGTTGGTGGTAGCATCCGACGAGGAAGGACGGTTGTTTGCCCGAGAGCCAGCCGTCAGGGTCCAGTGTACTCAATACCAAGTGACAAATTGGGACTTAATTGACGACATCTGTGTGCAAAATGCGCTTCTCTCCATTTTCCAAGAAACCAGTGTCTGTAACTCCTGCCTGGAAGTTAGTAGTGGCCTCTACGTCACTCCCTGTCACCCCACGTGCCAAGCAACAAGAGCATATCTCAAAGACTCACAGGCTGGAGGGGGGGAGGCTTCTGTCATTGGCTGCCTGGCACCTCGCAGATGGACAGTTAGCCAGGGCCTCTGTGTCAAGAGGCCTCTGGCAGGCTAGAGCTATTGCTTGAAAAACTAGAAAGAACCTAGTGAGGAAGAGATGCTCAAAGTGAACGTGTAGGAAGTGGGTTTTCTTCTTCCATCACCTTGTGTCTCCCTTGCCCCACCCAGGTAATGTCCGCAGGACATTGGTGAGGTGGAGGTACCCTTGGGGGGGGGATGGCATGCATTCGTTTCTAGTGGCCTTGCCCAGTGAAGTAAGTGCGAAATCCATGCACTCTCCAATACACCTGGAGTTCCCCACCAGGAGCTTCGCAGTATAACCTGCAGATCACCGACTAAGCCAGAGCCCAGTGAAAGAAGACACAAGGGAAGTCCTCGATCTCTGGAAGGCAAGTAACAAAAGGGGGACCCCCCCAAATAAAACAACCCTCTAAACCCAGTAAGCTAGGAATCACCTCCAAACAAAACAGTCCTAAATACTGCACCATCCATGGACCCTCTCCTCTCTTTCTTCAGCAGTCTCGGGGTCATAAATTAGGGTAGTCTTCCATCAAATAACTTAAAAAAGGAGGAGGGAGTTGTAGTAAATTGTGCCTGGCTTGGGCCAGTTAGCAGCCAGTTTTGTTCTAAAATCTCAGTCACTGTTCCAAAGTGGAGCTTGAAAATTCACGTGGATGCTGGATGTCTTCACAAGGACCAGGCAAGGAAGGGTAGGCGGGAAGGTGAAAGGGGCCGGGCAGGAGGTAGGACCAAGGAGATGGGGCGTGAGGGAGGTGACAGGGGGAGCCTGGGCCACCAGGATATGAGCGGAGGCCTGTGGACAGCACGGGAGAGACGGATGCCGCAGCCCTGGGGGCCCATGTGACTCGGGGTGCGGCCGGGTCTCATATTGCACAGAAAAGAAGGACCTGGGCCTCTGTAGATGGCCGGGAGGATCAGTGGTCTCCACACATGGGCAAGTTCACAAAGGTGAACACATTGAACTCCGTCATGATGGAGAAGCACAGGAACACGCCATACAGGAAGAGGCACCCACACCCCAGCTTCTTATCTAGTTGCCATTTGTTCAGGTGAACGCCAAACACCTGCAACATACAGAAAAGGTCAGAGGCCACCAGGAGGAGTGACTTCGGGAAGGGGCACAGTGCTGTCTCTCAGCCTGTGAAACCTATATCTCAGCTGGCTGTCAGTGGCTCAGTCCTGTAATCCTAGCTACTCAAGGCTGAGATCTCAGGATTATAGTTCAAGGCCAGCCTGGATAAAAAAAAAAAAAATGTGAAACTCTTATCTCCAAATTAACCAGTAAAAGCCCAAAGCGTAGAAGTGGCTCAAGTGGTAAGAGTGTCAGCCCCGAGTGAAAAGTGCTAGGGGCCAGTACCCAGGCCTTGAGTTCAAGCCCTAGGGCTTGGAGAAGGGTGGGAACATCAAAAGGAGAGGAAGCCAGAACATGCAGGTGGTGGCAAAGTATTTTATAAAAAAAATGACAAGACCACTTTGTAGCTCTCTTTGTACTGGTTCAGCATGGTTTCTAGGCCTCCTGTATCTGCCAGAACAGGGCCTGACTCTTCCAGGAGGACTCAGAGGTATCTCTCAGGTGGAGTCCTGGCCTAATGGTTCCTCTGTTATGCGTGAACTTCTTCCCAGCAATGGACCCGCAGGTGAAGAAACTGTCCTTGCCCCCTTGGCTGCTTCTAAACCCTGGTCTGCTTCTCCTCCCTAAAAACACTCAGGGTGGAGTCTCAAGTTTCTTCTGACCGCTGCTCTCTGACATCCAAAATTATTTTTCTTGCTTTCCGTCTGCCCTTCTGATTTTCCACTTCTCTGCACATTCAGGTTAAAAAATGACAGCCAACATTCAATTGCACACTTGTACACCAACAGATGAATTTGTTTCCACCAAACATGTAGGTAAGGCAGAGAATATTAAATTATATGAATGGATGCACTGGCCCCAGCAGTGACTGGAATGGTACAACATATATTCTTCGTCGCCGCATATTGGTCAAATGCACGGATTGAGGAAAATGTTTTGTAACCTGGGAGAACCAGTTCATTGGAATCTACCCTACAATGGCTAGCTTGCATAAAAAGTGAGAAGTTCTTCTTGCTTTTTTTTTTCAACAATTGGATCCAGGGTTTCACGCCTGCTAGTCAAGTACTCCACCACTGAGCCAGAACCTTGGCCCTCTTCTTTGTCTTCCATAAACATTGTAGGCTTATTAAACATTTTGGAGGCTTTGGAGAGCAGGGCTGGCTCCTTTCAGAAAGGGAGCAAGGCAGGGAAAATGCAGTGGGCAGCAGCTAGCTAGGAGATATGACATCTACATGTCTATTTTCCCCATTTACCAGGAGGTCAAGCTCATTTGGACATGCGAATTTGGAAAGAAAGCTGCCAACTTACCGTGACAAAGACAGAGGCCAAGAGTAAACCCACAGAGTAGATCAGCCCCCTGCTGTTCAGCCGGATCTGTAAAGAGGGATTAACCAGAGTTAGACTCATCTGTTTAGGGAAGGGCACTCAAATAGCTCACTGTAGCAGTGGTTCCAACTGTCTCCTCTAGAATGGAAAAGCAGATGCCAGTTTTGACAGCTGTGTCCTGTACTTGGGACTCGTGCTTTCCTAGGATTCTGAGCTGGTCCTTGTCCTCTCTTGGTTCAAGTCTGTCCTTACCTTCCACAGTGTTGCCTCCGACGGACCCACTCAATGCCACTCAGATTTTTAGCATGCATTGCAGGATTCTTGCTGACTCTGCCAATCTGATCCAGAGATCCATCAGCTCTGTCAACCTGATCCAGAGATCATGAGTTTTCTCAGACCCTTATTACTTTTGGGGTGAGTCTTACTAGACAGGTGATGGGAAGATACGGATACATTTTTCATTTTGCATAAAACTGTGTATTTCCATAAGTTGATGGGAAAAGGTGGGTGAGGTGGGCTACTGAGTCACTACAGAAGAGGGAGGAGTTGCAATGTCATTTCTGATATTAGTGAAAGAATTTGGGGAATTTGGTGTGTCACGGTAATGCAATGAGGTTAATGGAAAACTTTGAGGAGAGAGATGATTTTTAGAGTTTTATTTATTTTACTGTTCTATTATTATTTTTTTTGTAGTCTTGGGCTTTGAGCACAAGGTCTCAAACTGGCTAGGCAGGTGCTTATCACCTGAGGCATGCACCTGGCCCCAAATTTTCAGATTTCTTATAGAACAGTGTTGCCCAGAAGATCTTTCTGCTGTGATAAAACGTATTCTATCTTTGCCTTCAAATCCAGTACTTAGGTGGGCTGCTGAGCAAAGGACCTCAATGTCCAATCTTTGCTTATCTCTGAATAATTTAAATGTGTGTTTAAAGAGCCACATATGATTAGTGGCTACAATATTGGGCAGAGCAGGTAGGGGATCAAGGGGCTGACTTGGATACTATTTCTGCCTGTGACTGAAATCCTGAGACAGGGTGACACAGAAGGGATTCCAGAGAGTAGCTGTTCCCAAAGGGGTGGAGCCAGAATGAATGCAGCAGTAGTGCTCCTTGGGAACTTCTTAGATATACATGACCTTAGGTCCACACGCACCAGCTGAGTCAGCTGAGGCTGTGGGTGGGTAGCAGCCTCAGGGCAGTTCTGATGCTCAGCAAAGTTTTAGAACCATGGATTTAGAGGAAGCACAAAATGTACTCACTTTTCTCCTTTTCCAAGGGTTCTAGGTATAGAACTTCATTATTATTATTATTTTTCTTGGAATTCTCATGTGGGTTCAAGTTTGAGGTTTGCCATTCTCCCCGTTTCCCCCCAACAATGTACATGGATTCCTGAAGTGAAGGAGAGCCCTGCCCTCCCGCCCCCCACCCCGGTGTGTTCATGTCTAAGAAGGACAAAGCTGACTCATCTACTCTGTCTGACAAGGTTCAAGGCACAGCTTGCCCTCATTTCGCCCATTGTGGGGCATGGGAGCATAGCTGTATCTTCACAGGTGTGTGTGTTGGGTTTGTTTTTTTTTTACTGGATGTCCTAAACAGCCAACCCTTTCTGTGAGGACTTGGAGCACCAGACATCTCACTTTCAGCAGTGTTCTGTCGCAGAAGGAGTGAGCTGGATTCTCTCCAGAAACTCAAAATCTCAGAATCTATCATCTGCAGAATCAGAGCAGGGCCCAGTTCCCAACCATCAAACAATTCCCTAAAAATAAAGAAGGAACCAAGGCACAGCTCCAGGACACACAAGCAATGGGTTGATCTTGTTAATTCAGTGTGGTCAAGTGGAGGAACAGCCCTGTCTAGTTTGACCGGTAGCTTAACTTCTTTAGGGTTGGTATTGGGTTTCGAACTTGCACTCTCCCTTGGCTGGTGCTGATCCACTTGAACCATAAATCTCTTTCCATGGTAGCTTGATTTTTTTGTAGACTCCTAACCTGGCTGACGCTAGATTCCCCTCCTTTTAAAATCAGCTGGGTTGGTAGGAAGAGACTGGTATTCAACAACACATTTCCTCAGATTCTTTCTCCTGACTATCATGGTGATATAGGCCTATAATCTTAGCACTTGAGGCCAGGAGAGGAAGATCACGAGTTTGAGGCTGGCTTGGGCTACATAGCAACCACAACAATATTTCTCTCTTTCAAATATACTATTGACACTGATCCTACAATATACTTATACCTGGCTAGTGTTGGAGAGGGGGTGGGTTCCCAGAGCATCATGGTGGTCCTTAAGCAGTGGGAAGAACTGCCTGACCTGTCCTCACTTGCCCATTCCTTGGGTGGGCAGAAACTGTGAATGAACTTCCAAATCCTTTGAGCTCTCAATTTTCAGTACCACTTGGATCTTCGAAGCCCTGCTTAGGCTCTGAGCTCTGGAGCCTGAAACCTCATCAGCAACAAGAATCGAGGCAAATGATTTCTTACCCTTAAGAAACCAAAGGTCAGTAAGAATAAAGATCCTAGCCAGGCACTGGTGACTCATGCCTGTAATCCAAGCTACTCAGGAGGCTGAGATCTGACAATCATGGTTCAAAGACAGCCCAGGCAGGAAAGTTCATGAGACTCTTATCACCAATGAACCACCAGAAAACTGGAAGTAGTGCTATGGTTCAAAGTGATAGCCTTGAGCAAAATAGCTCATGGACAGTGCCCAGGCCCTGAGTTCAAGCACCATGACCTTCAAAAAAAAAAAAGAAAAAGAAAAAAGAAAGAAATAGAAAAAGAAAAAAAGATCCAAACAGGAAAACTCTGTCTGGCTAATCATTTTCAAAATAAATCATGTTAAATCAAAGCTTTTAAACTTTACTCTTCTTACAGTCACATAAAGTGATGCAAAGAACTGTGTTGATGAAATTCTAAATCTGGCTTCAAAGATGAAAGACAAGTGGATCTTTTGTGGGGGTTTTGAATGTTTTTCACTTTCCCACCTTTTTTCTCTGCTGTCTTCTCTGGGTAGCGTGGGGAATATTTTTACATTTTTTTCATTATTAATCGGAGTTCTAACAGCCTGTACTTATTCTGGATGCCTTGTGCTATCTTTCCATATAAATGTGGAAGTCAGGAATTAGCTTCTCTCAGGTGCTTTTAGTCTGACTCAGGCTTTTCCACTTCAGACTATGGGAAGTAGTTTGAGACAAGGGTCAATAGACTATAATGCTTGGACCAAATTTGGCCCTTTGCTTTTTGTTTTGTAAATTCAGCTCATTCATTTAAGTATCCATTGCTCTTCTTCCTCCCCCGCTATCTCTCCTCCCTCGCCCCTGCCCCTGCCATTCCATGGGGCTTGAACTCAAGGCCTGGGTACTGTCCCTGAGCTTCTTTTTGCTCAAGACTAGCACTCTACCCCTTTGAGCCACAGGGTCACTTTCAGTTTTCTGGTGGTTAACTGGAGATAAGAGTCTCACAGATTTTCCTGCTGGGGCTGGCTTTGAACCATGATCCTCAGATCTTAGCCTCCTGAGTAGTTAGGATTATAGGCCTGAGCCAGCAGTACCCAGCTTTTGCTCTTTTCACTCTATATTATAGCTAAGTAGTATTGACAGAGACTAATTCACAAAGCTTGAAATGCTTATTCTCTAGCCTTTTATAGAAATAGTCTGCTGATCCTGCTTAAGGGCACAGATTTCAGATTCAACCTCCCAAGTTTTGCCATACCTGATTTGGCATTCACTTGCTGAACCATCATGAAGAAATCATTTAAGTTCCTTAAACCTCAATTATGGAAAATGGAAAATGTGGCTAAGACAGTCCTACATGGTAGAGATCTCTGAGAAAGAACAGAATTAATCCACATGAAAGCTCTTATGTAATGCATTCTCAGTGAGTGTGGACCATCGTTCCCCACCTGTGGGCTAACTGCCTGGGTTTACTTCCCTGGCACTCTTGGTTTCTTTTCTTATAAGCTCACCACTTATAATGCTTGCTCTTGTACCTCCGAGGGAGGACTCTGTCCTTCAAGCCCCATCCATAGTCTCCCTCCTCTTTTTAAAAAAATATTTTAGTTTATTATTTACATAGCGTGTTGAGTTTTTGGGCTTTGAACCAACTCCGTGTAGCTGGGAGCACAGATGTATGCTACCATGCCTAGCTTGTTAGTTAAGATGGATCTTGCTAACATTTTTCCTGGGGTTGGCCTCAAACTCAATCCTCACAATCGCCACACCTCCCAAGTAACTGTAATTATAGGTGTACCAACATTACCAGTACTCTTTTACATTAGTTTTTTTTTCTTTTCTTTTATTAGGGAATGAACCCAGGGCCTTGCACATGTTAGGCAAGCACTCAACAGTCCTAGTCCCCTTCCCCCTCTTTTTCTTTTCCTTTTCTTCTCCCTCCCTTCCTTCCTTCCTTTCCTACCTTCCTTCCTTCCTTCCCTTCCTTCTTCCCTCTCTCCTTCCCCCCTCTCTCCCTCCCTCCCCCCCCTCTCTCTTTTGTACTCAGGACTTTACTGGCCAGGCTAATGCTCTAAGCCATTTCTCTAGCCTTGCTTCTCCCCAATCTCCTATCCCTGGTTATCTTAGAGATTTTTTTTTGGAGGGGGAAGGGACTGGGCTAGCCTAGAACTATGATGGATCTTTAGGTCTCAGCCTTTTGAGTAGCTAGAATTTCAGGTGTAGCCATGTTTGCCTGGCTTGCCTGGCTACTTTTCTCTCTCTCTCTCTCTCTCTCCCTCTCTCTCTCTCTCTTTTTTTTTCTCTCTCTCTATATATAATTTGTGTGTGTGTGTGTGAGAGAGATTTTTTAAAAAGCTGATGTTTAACTTGAGTACAATAAAACATAGATCTCAAGTGTATTTACTCTTGGATTTTTTTGGATGGGCTGAGGTGGTGGTCAGTACTGGGGCTTTAACTTAGGATCTAGCACTAAAGGTTGGCACTCTACCACTTGAGTCACACCTCCATTTCTGGCTTCTTGGTGGTTAATTGGAAATAAGAGTCTCATAGACTTTCCTGCTTGGGCTGGTTTCTAACCTGGATCATCAGATCTCAACTCCCTGAGTAGCTAGGATTACAGGCACAAGCCACTGGCACCTAGTTTTTAATGGTTTTGACAAATGCATTTAACTACTACCTCAACAAACACATAGTAACTATCCTTCAAGGCAACAACACTAGTTTTTTGGAACCTACAAACCAGACAAAATAGCAACAGACGATTCTCACTTTTGGATTACCTTGGAAAAGAGCCTTTGAATTCCAAGTCTGCATAGTGTTGAGTTAAATCCCTCTCTTGCCCCCTGCTCCACAGATGCCAGGCAGAGCAAGAGCAAATAGAGAAAAATTTCATGGCAAGGCTGATCTGGGAACAAGTGAGGCACATCTCAGACAGTCCCATCCTGACATCTGAAGTTGTTTTCATTTCTTGCCTTCACAAGTATGCATCGCATGGTAACCCCTTTGTACGCTGACTTAAATAAAAATACAATTAAAAATTAAGTAAAGGAGATTACTGTGAAGGGAAGAAAAAAAAAAGAAATATGCCTTTTCACTTTCCAAATCCTCTTGGCAGCTGGAGGCAACAGGGCTGGCTGCTTCCAGCATTAAAAGGAATGCGCCCCACCATGCATGCATGCGCACTGCATTCACACCGAATTTCATGAATTCCTGCTGCTCACAGAACAGCTACCCCCAAACTCCATTGTGTTTGGGGATCTAATACCTCTGCCTAAAGGATTCTGATTTTTCTTCATACTTTTAAGATCTCTTTATGGTTTGAGGTCAGCTCCACCCAATCCAAGAACTCTTTTGGAAAAAAAAAATAAGCCCTTGGATTTTTGCTCATTTATTGATAATTTGAAACACATGGTGCATGTTGATCGGCATTTTCTGGTTTGGATAGTGTGAACACTTGTTTGGGTCTAGTTTCCAAATGGATGTTACTGAGCTTGGCTTTACATTAGATGGTGTCACTGAATAGGAATCTCTTTCCCTGAGATTAACGGAGATGAGAAAGTGAACAAGTGCATGGAAAAGAAGTAAATGACTGATAGTGAACACCCCTCACTCCCCTCCTTTCCCAGGGCTCTCTTAGCCATACAGAGTCTCGGTGCCACTGCATGGGTAATGTGCTGGTTTTGTTCTCTCCCTTTGAAGATGAGGCAACTTAAGCTAAGATACTTTTAGTGAAGCTATAAGGCTGGAGAAAGGTCAAGTCTGCTTTGACTCTAAATTATAGACACTTTGTAGCACCCTGAGAGGCCCCTGACAGGATGCGGGTGAGGGAGCCTGGATCTTCCTCTATACCTATACCTGCTCTCAGAAGTCACATCTGGGCTTTTCCTGCCTGTCATTTTGGTCACAGTCCTGAATGAATTTGTGAGACCCACAGAAGCCATGGTGGAACATGTTTAGTCTACTTTCTGTGGTTATAACAAAATAGCTTGAGACCAGGTAATTTATATAATGGAAGTTTACTTTGGCCCTCATTCCTGGAGGCCAGGAAGCCCAGAATCATGGTGCCAGCATCTGCTTGGCATGTGGTTGGGGCCTTGTGCTGCATCATGACGTGGTGAGGGCATCTCATGGAGAGACAGAGCAAGTAGGCCAGTTTACGCCTCTCTTCTTATAAAGCCACTAGTGCCATCCCAGGGCCCTACCTCATCTAATTCTGATCACCTCCCAAAGCTCCACTTCCAAATACAATTAGAATAGGATTTGGGGGATTAAATTGTTAGGGGACACATGCAAATCATTGAACCACTCATATTAGCCAGCCCCAGATGTCATTATTTAGTTGGTGACAGCTGCCTCCCAACTTCCTGCACCTACTCCTGTGTCTGAGAACTCTTGCCTAAAATTGCAAATGCACACATCAATTGATTCCAGGTGCTAACGATAGTCATGATCAGGTAAGAATGTCTCTGTTCCTTCTGATGGGGTCCTTCTCAGACAGGGGCCACACACTACTGGAATCTGAGAGTCAGCTCCAGTTCCCGTAGTGGTAACATTCCTGCTAATACACCCGCTGAGGGATGCCTCCCAGCCCACCGTCTCTATTTTCATTCTTGAGTTTCTTGTCCCTTCCCACTAATGTCCTCACCTAAATCTTTGTCCTAGGGTTGGTAGTTCCTGGGGACACCTACACTGTCACACAGTGAGACTTTTCAGGTGAGCATACACCCCTTCCCCCTCAGATCTGTAGCCATCTTTCCTTCCTACAAATAGCACCTGTTAGTGTCCAGGGCAGCCATTCTAGGGGACCATGGGGAGGCAGGCTGGCACAGGAGAAAGATTATTATAAGGTTAACTAGAGGGGCCATATCTCCCCTGGGAGAGGGAGCAATTTGGCATCTGCCCCTATCGAGGAAGTTGTTCCAGGGCTAGTGGGTAAAGTACTCTGCCTGCAGGTAAGTAAGGGCAGAGAATGGGTGTGGTCAGTTATCCTGGTAGGAATTCTAGGGCAGGGAGGAACTCAGTTCTGTGTGGAGCTCAGGTCACCTAATTTTGCTAACATAGTGTCTGAACTCCAAGGGTCAAGACTTAAGGAGGAATGGCTCCTTCCAGGTCCCCCTGGAAAGGAGTTTAGATCTCTCCCGGCCTTTTACAACATGCCATTAAGTGGCCAATTCCCCAGGCCCAGCCACATGGGGGTGAGGGAGGGGAGGGATCACTCTGTGGCTTCATGCTGAAATGAAGAAGTCTTTTGTAAAAATAATTCCGGTTCATGGCAAAGCAAACTTCAGGCTTATTTGCTACAAGCATTTACTGCTTTGCCCTCATCTCTACCCCTAGACTGTCCCAAGAAATTGACTTCATTTCCTGAAGGACACTTGGGGCCTCTTTCTATTTATCCTGCGTAACCCTGGGACATCCTTCTGCATCTCTGACCTCAGAAGCAAGCAGCTTGTATGGGTTTAATGGCCTCTCCCAACCTCGCGAGGGACCTGCTGACAATTCCGAAGCAATGTTTCCATCTTGTCCAGATGGGATTTCCAAGTCATAATTATGGAATAATTATCATCCAGACAGCTGTTTAGTGCCTAGCAGTAGGTTCAAGCAGTTGGCAGGGAGGAACGAATATACTTTTACAGATTTTGACATTTCTTACACTCAGTGGTTTGCTCAGAAGCCAGCTAGTTACCTAAGTGCCCTAAATAAGAAAAATTCCTAAAAAAAATCCAAGTATGGGAAATGAACACTTCTTGTCCAGTTATGGTGATGAACCTCAGAACTGCAAAAGTCACTGGGCAGGCTGCAGGAAGCCAGGGCAAAACTGATTATTTCTGAGTTAGAGCTTAGAAATGTAACATAAATATGAGAGGAAACAAGAGAAGAGTAGCTGTATTTTTTATTTTTTTATTTCTAAGCAGGAATCCATTTGAGGTTAAAAAGAATTGGTAACTAGAAATGTGTTCCCCCCACACTTCCTTAGGTCAAGCATTAGTTGAACACCTGCTATGTGCTAGGATGCTGTGGTAAGCAAGACATAGTCCTCTGCCCCTAGACTAACAGCTTGGGGAAGACGCTGAACATACCAACAATTCCTACCCAAAGAAGGGTATATGCTCACCTGAAGGCTGGTTGTACAGGAGGTGGCAGTGGTTGGGAGGATAGTGAGAAACTTGCTGCTATTTGACAAGCCCAGATGATCAGAAAAAGCAAATAGGGATTTGAGCAAGAAAACTTCTCTCAGGCCTAAGGAACCACTTGCAGAGAGCACCAAGATATAACAAGGCTTGATTCACTGAAGGACCTCACCACCCCTCCCCAGAGGCAGCTGATGTGGCTGGGGGAAGGGAAGGTATGTGAGGGAGTTGAGGGGGGTGGGTGGGAGAACACAGCGATGAGTGGTAAAAGATAAATTGAAAGTCAGGGGAGGGGGGTCATATGGTAAAGGGCACTGTAAATCATGGTAATGGAAAGAATGGGTGTTGGGGAGGAAGATAGGCAATCATGTGTATCTTTTGGAAAGAAGATTCTGAGAAATTCATGGAGAAAAGGCTGTATCCCAGATAAGGTAGATGGTAGCAAGACTAGCTAGGAGGCATCTTGCATGAGAAGGAAATGATTAGGATTAGGATTTTTGGTTAGGATTAGGATTTATCAGTCAGCTGTGTAACAAAAGCCTCTGAACTCCATTAGAATTGCTTCTTACTCATGCATCTGTGGATTTTTATGTGTCTGGCTGAATATGGCTTGGCTCCAAGCTTCAGCCGGGTCTAGTTAGAGTGTCTCATCTCATGATAAAAGGTAAGGGCACCAGAGACCACACCGAACTGTACATCTAGTTCAAGTCTGTTTTTGTTTCAGGTCCACTCATTTTTCCATTCAATCAGTCTATCCCACAGCCAAATCCAAACCCAGGAGGCAGGGAACTATTTCTGCTCATCATAAAGTTACAACAGAGAGCTCACCCTGATGTTGGGTAGGAAATTACAAAAACAAAAAACATCTAGCCAGGTGCTGGTGGCTCAGGCCTGTAATCCTACTTGAGATCTGAGGATTCCGGTTCAAAGCCAGCCCGGTAGGTTCTTATTGCCAATTAAGCACCAAAAAGCCAGAAGTGAAGCTGTGACTCAAGTGGGAGAGAGCTAGCCTTGAGTAAAAAGTGAGGGACAGTGCTCAGCTTACAGGAGCATTGGAAGAAACTGGGTCTGTGGAGCCCAAGAAATATTGCAGGCCCTTTTCAAAGTTCTCCCAAAGTCAACCAACATCTCCTTCTCTTGCACAAAGCCAATCCCACAAAATGGAGCATTTCCAGAATGCCGTGTGCTGGAATCTCTGTGCTCGTGCCTCCCCTAAACTCCCCTGCTGAGCATAGAGATTTAGCTCCCCTGTCCTGTGCTCAAACGTCCAATGGAAGGCCTGTTGGAGTGAATCAGTAAACCAAATCAGGTCTTGATGTCTCCCTGTCTTTCTTTTTCATCTTTCTTGGCAAGCTTCACCACATGCAGTTGTCAGTTTCTGGAGTCTGACTCCATCAGCTAGAACAAGCTTTCCCTTTTCTGAAGAACAAAATCTCTATTCTTACCCACAGAGAGTTGGAGCTATTTCAAACAAGATCTAGAAAGCAATTGTGTGCTGCTCTTTTTAACTCACCTGCAGGAAGATAACATGCTAGTGGATTGGAATTGGCCAGGATGAAAGTCTTGACATGAAAGCAGAATGCTATTACCAAGACCAATCTCCAAACTTTTTCCATCTAGAGAGACAACTTGTATGTCTGGCCACCTTCTAGCTTCTTGGAGTTATTCTAAATAAAAGGGCTTCTGGGTATGTTACTAAAAATGCCCAATACTCTTAAGTAATGGGGCAAAGGGGACATGGAGAAAGAGGATATAAAGAATGACTCTGCAGCTGGGCAGCACCCACATGTTGATTTGGGGTGCACTGTTCATGAAGATTTCTTAGATAACACTAGAGCGGATCAGTTCCTGAAGATTTTTAGGCAAGACTTGAGGTGATCTGTTTTTGGAGATTCTTCTTTCATTAACAGTCTTCTCAAGCAGAGAGCTAACTATTGAGGATAAGTAAAACTCTAGAAGGTTTTCTGAGTCCTTCTTTCCCTTTGTTCAGCGCAGTGGTTGGCCCATTACTGTTTATTGCCTCTTTACCTTCTAGTCCTGATTCAGGATGAAAATTTCCAAATAGTGAAGGTTACTATCACTTTGGGCAATCTTATGAAATGCAAGCTTATTGAGCACACAATTTCAACAAAATATATGACAGATTTTAATAGTTTCAAATTGTGAATATTACTGAAAAGTACGTTAATCAGATTTTTTTCTTTTGAATTGTGTTTTTTGGTCCTTGAATAGTACTAGAGTTTGAATTCAGTGTCTTACACTTATTAGGCAGGCATTCTAGCATTTGAGCCACTCCCTGCCCCGTTTTTGTCTCATTAGTTTGTGATGTGCCTGTATGAGTGCTTATGTAGGTGTGTGTGTGTGTGTGCGCGCGCGCGCGCGCGTGCGCGCGCATGCGAGCACACGTGCACGCTAATCCTGAAGCTTAAAATTAGGACCCAGGTGCCATCCTTTAGCTTTATTTCTCAAGGCTAGTGCTTTACAATTGCCTGACAGTTCCACTTCTAGTTTTTGTTTTTAGTGGTTAATTGGAGATAAGAGCTTCACAGACTTTCCTGCCTGTGTTGGCTTCAACCTGAAATCCTCAGATCTCAACTTCCTGAATAGCTAGGATTTCAGGCATGAGCCACCAGTGCCCAGCAACTCCCATTAGTTTTTGAAGAAGTGCCATTTGCCTAAGCTATCCTGGATGTCAATAGTCTTACTGAAGTCTCCTTTGTACTAGGAAGGCGGGTGCACACCATTGCACCCAGCTTTTACTGGTTGAGATGGGATCTTGTGAACTTTTTGCCTGGGCTGGTCTTTAATAATGATCCTCCCAATCTCAGACTCTCAAATAGGATCACAAGAGTGAGCTACCATATTTAGTTTTTCTTGGGAAAAACATTTCTTAAACTTTTTGTGCTTGTACTAAGGTTTGAATTCAGGGCCTGGGAACTGTCTCTTACCTTTTCCACTCAAGGCTGGCACTATGCCATCTGAGCCATAGCTCCACTTCTGGCTTTTTGGTGATTAATTGGAGATCAGAGTCTCATGAACTTTCCTAATACTCATCTCCAATTGACCAGGTTGGCTTCGAATCATCACCCTTACATCTCACCCTTCTGAGTAACTAGGATTACAGGCATGAATTTTGAAAGGTACCTGGCTTTTCTTTGGACTTTCTTTTCTTTTTTTAAGTTTCCTTATTGGGAGTAAATATTACATAATCTTCACAATATGGCATAGTGATATCTAGCTAAAGTCACAAACACAGTTTAACCTTCACAAGGTGAATTGTCATTATCATGGTCTATAAAGCTTATGAACTCTACGGACTTTGACAATACAACTATTTCTTCCAAATAGGGTGATACGTACATTGCATTCCTTTTGCTTACTGTAAGCTGATCCCTCTTTCTCATTCCTTCCCTTCTGTCACCACCCTGAGTTGCTTAGTTCACTTTCGTCAATGTCCAGTGCAGCTGAGGGACCCCTCTGCTGTATTTTTTCACCCGTTTCCCTCTAATTCTGTGCCCTCCTCCTCGCTTCCCTCACATGTACACATGTATCTACAACAGGTGGGGTCAAGAACATAGAGTCATCTAAAAACACTATGACAAATTAGTAGGAGGTCCTTTGTTTCTTGAGTCCTGTTTACTTTCTCATCTCTCACTGCATTTGAATTTAACATCCGCGTATCAGGGAGACCATGTGCCATTTGTCTCTCTGATCTTGGCTTATTTCACTCTCCTTTGGACTTTTAAAAGTCAAGGAAACAAAGGGCACTTGAGCCTCTGGATTCTACTTGCGTTCAAATGAAGCTGTACCCCTGTCTCCCACAATATAAAAAACGAATTATTCATTCCCCTGGGGCTCATGAACTTTTGATTATCAGATCCCTCATTTCTGTTTTTAAAAGAGAGGTCTATATTAGTTGTTTGCATTTATGGAAAAAAAATGAAAATCTTTCCTGCACTGGTTACAGAAATAGCAGCATATGGAAGAAAATGCAATTTGACCTAACTTTCTCTAGAATCTTCCCAGGCAAAGTTTCTCCCAAGAGGATTGTTGTACACCGTAGCTGCCATAGTTATTGTCACAGACATCTGGTTTCCCTGCCTTTTTCCCTCTAGTTCAAGGATGAAGGAGATCTTCCATGACAGGGCTAGCTGTAGTTATTGTACAATTTCAGAGGAATGACCAGTGACCCCATTGTGTCATCTTCAGATGGAAAGCATACATTTGTGCCAAACAATTAATAGGGACTGAAGTTTTGTCTTCATGATATCACACTGTGATTAGCTAATGAGACCTGGAAAAAGTGTGTTTTCATAGCTGTAGAAATTACTGTTGTGACAATGTGTTTAATTTTCTGTCCTCTAGAGTGTGTTGGGAGAATGCCAGAAGAGAGGAGATGAGGGTAGGCCACTAAGGGAATTGTTTATCATAGACAGTGGATCAACTGAGCTGGAATTTTAGGCCTGACATCCATGTTCAGGAAAAGTTCAAAGGTCGCAAGAAGAATTGGTTTGCTTCTAGGATCATCTTTGATTTTGTTTTTTTAAAGTTTTTGATTTTACCTTCCATAACTTTTCCTGTGTGTAACTGCAATAAAAAAATAAAGCAGGGCGCTGGTGGCTCATGCCTATAATCCTAGTTACTCAGGAGGTTGAGATCTGAGATGGATCACAGTTCAAAGCCAGCCTGGGCAGGAAAGTCCGTGAGACTCTTATCTCCAATAAACCCCCAGAAAACTGGAAGTGGTGCTGTAGCTCAAGTGGTAGAGCACTTGCCTTGAGCTGAAGAGCTGAGGGAAAACACTCAGGCCCCAGAGTTCAAGTCCCATGACTGACAAAAATAAAAGGAAATAAATTAAAATAAAAAAATAAAATAAAAACCAAGAGATCCTAGAGGGCTATGTGTGAAGGCTCAGTTCTGGGAGGGTGCTATGGATCATTAGGCCCAATAGGTCCTTCAGCACCTGATCTTGATTGGATTGTGGAAACTTAGTTTGTCTTTGCTCTTCTTCTATGTTCTGCTTCCCAAGGTGAGCAGAGTGCCCTGCCATGAGCTCCCACCACGATGCCATGACCTCACCAGAGGCCTGACCTTGGATTAGAAACCGTAGAACCATATATCCAAACAAACCTTCTCTCTTCACAAATTGATTGTGTCAGGTAATCCACCAGACTAACACAGAGAATCTCATCCCCTGTCCTACCTGTACATCTCTTGCTGAAGAGTCAATGTGATAAAAATGTATTGCTGATTCATGAGCTGGGTCATAGAATAGCACCCATTCATTGTCTGTGTTTTAGCTACTGTGCTCTAGTCATCAACAGAGGAAACCAAAAGCAGTTGGGATTACGTGTTAGTGGGTTGTAGGTGAGCTAGAATTTAGCTAGGCGAAGGAGCATCTTTATTGGCTACACTGCTCAGGAAGACTAAGTACTAACATAGGGTCAGTCATGCTTTCTAAGGAGGCTAGGACATGTTAACTTCAGGCCTTCTGTCAGAGTGGGGCAAGCAGGCTGGAGGGTGGTGGGGTTGAACCGATGACAAGGGAGGCCTGAAGTATGGAACCAGGAATCTCTCATTTCTACCCTTCGCTCGTGAGACATTCTGTCTCTTCTTAAAGCCTTGAAACAGGTGGGAGGTGGAGCTCAGTGGGAGAGTGTCTGCCTAGGAAACACATAGTCCTGAGTTCAAACCACAAAAACATGGAACTGTTTATATAAAGTATGGTCTTGAAGGGGTATCATAATTATGAAGCCATCCATACCCCCATCTTAGTGGATGTTTAGTGTTCCCCTAACTCATGAACAGAACTGTTTGCTGAAAGCTTGTACGAATGCAATGGGAGGTCTAATCCTCAGTTCTATTATTACACTGTACACCTTTTCCATGGTGTAGTATCTGGCTACTGTGTTAGCTAATGCAGCTGTAGACTATTTCCATCATTATAGAAAGTTCCTCCTTGCAAGCACCACCCCAGAGCTTTCTTTTATAAAGCACAAGTTACTTTGACCCCAAGATTAAAAAAAAGGTCCACATAGCCAGTTGTAGATAAACTTCAAGAGATTTTTCAGCAGTGGAAGAATTTTTTTTTTTTTTTGGTTGGTTGTGGAGCCTGAACTCTGGGCCTGGGCGCTGTCCCTCAGCTCTTCAGCTCAAGGCTAGCACTCTACCACTTAAGAGTTACAGTGCCACTTCCGGCTTTTTCTGCTTATGTGGTGCTGAGGAATCGAACCCAGGGCCTCATGCATGCAAGGCAAGTACTCTTCCACTGAGCCACCTTTCCAGCCCCTGGAAGAACTCTTATTATAACAAAATGACAAGTAGTTTAATGATATTTAAACTATTGATAGTTAAACTACTAATTAATACTACTGCTCTCAGCTTGAGAACAGGAAAGATACACTAACAGAAAGGACAGGTGGTCCACATGTGACCCAGCATGTCAGGCTCATGAGTGTTCTGCTTATGTGGCAGAGAGAGAAACGCTCCAATATGCCAGCTGCAGGAAAGGTTTCTTGCTAGATTCCTTTTGCTTGGATTCTATTCTCCATCACATGAATGAGACTAGAGAGCCTGCTAGCATTCACTACCACCTGCCTCTCCTCCCTTTCCTGGTAACATAGATACCTGTCTGTGATCCACAGTTACATGATTCATTCTTTCTTGTGTCTAGGTGAGTACTATGACTTAGTTGGACTATTGTATGGTGACAGAGAAGACATAAACAGATTCTAGCTCTGAGCAAAACATGATCTGTCCAATATGTCATGTCTTTTCCTTCTCTGATTTTTGTTTAGTCAGAGAAGAAGGACTCCCAGATGATAGATCTGCAAGATGGAATAAGCCCCAATGCCAGAGTTTCTGTTGGCAAGAGTCCTTTGGAAGAGGAACTTCTGCTGCACAGAGTTTGAAGAAGAAACCACTGCTGGATTACTCCAGCAGCAAGATACTGGGAGTTGTAACATAGTAGCAAGCACTGCCAGTCTAACAAATTGAAGAGTATTTGATCATCTATGCAGAGGTGTTAATGCAGCTCCAGTCTGGGGCCAGGGGGGAGGCAGAGCAAATCCTGAAAAGGTAGCACCTCAGAACATGACTGACTGATGATGCTGTTTTATATAAATGAAGCAAAGGGCCAGGCTTCACCAGCTTGCCTAGGAAGCTTTATAAAGCATACTCTGTCTCTGTGCTGGTACTCTGAGAGTCAGTTCCTACAGCTGTTCTTAGTGAAGAATTGATCACTCCTCCCCCAAAAGCCTCAGACTCCAGGGGTCTTTTCTAAGCAGACATCTCACATAAATCCCTGTAGTTCACTGCTAGAAAGAACCCAGTAGGGAAGGGACTGGAATCCTGTACCTGACCTCTTTGTATTTCATGCTTTTGCTGCCTTTATCCCACACCTTTTGCTATAATAAATTTTATCCATGAACATAACTTGGTATTGATTGCTGTGCATGTTACTGGTGGGTCACTCACTGCACTTAAGAATGCTCATGGGACACCAAAAATAGCTCCCATGTGAGAATTTTTTCTCCAGAAATATAGAGAAAAAAATTACCCAAATAAATATCCCCTCTGCCTGGTACTTAAGTATTTGATAACATCAAATTCTTGTGAATTTGGTTGGCAAGGATCTATTCACAAAAGCGAGACAACAGTCTCACTCTTTAGATTACAAGTTTTAGGAGGGTCCTTTAATCCTGTAACCAACCAACGGCAGACACCTTTTTAGAGGCCAACCTGGATGCATCTCTTCAGTATATCTTAACATGCATCATGGCACACAAAAGAAGATAAAGCAAGTTCAAACATACTAGAATAGGGACTGGCAAATTGTGTCTCAGCAACCAAATCTGTCCCACCAACTCATTCTACACAGATCATGACTTAAGAGTGACTACAATTTGCACTCACACCTATAATCCTAGACACTTGGCACAGTTCCATCTGGGAGGATGTGGCCAGCCTTGGTAGGAAAATTTCTGAGAGCCCAGCTAGGAGCTGGGCACAGTTATCCCAGTTAGGATGTAACTCATAAAATAGATGGATTTAGTCCAGGCAATGCCTGAGTAAGGAAGTAAGAAAAGGGTTAGAGGTGTGGTTCAGCAGTAAGAATGGAGTCAGAGAGGACAAAAGCCACTTCTAATTCTCACTAAAAGATGATCTGTACTATCATTCATGCCTTTTCTTTCTCTGCCTTTGGTGTAACTAGAGAAGAAAAACTCCACGATGAGAGAACCACATGATGGAATAAGCCAGTGCCTGAATTTCTGTTAGGAAGAGTCCAAAATGATGTGTTAGCAAGCACACATAAGGCTCTGAGTTCAAAGTCCAGCACTACTTTCCAAAAAACCCCCAAAGAGAGGATGATTGAATAGTTTATTGGTTTTAATGGTTGAAAAAATCAAATGAAAGATAATATGTCATGGCATGAAAATTAAAAGCATTCTGATTTCAGTTTGTATAAATAGGTTGTCTTGAAACCACTATGCTCTCTCTGGGGCTGCTTCCTCTCACATCGGTATTGTCAGTGGCTGTGACTGAGACTCTCTATCCCATGATCACGATGACCAAGATACTTACTATATTGGCTCTTGATAGAAAAAAGTTGCCTGCCTCTGCTCTAGAGTTCCAAATGTCCCATGAGCGTGTGTGGAAGGATGTTGACAAGAATGATTTGCTTTCTTTTCAACATTATTATTTCTACACCACATCTCCTCTCCCTAAGAGAGTCTCCATGGCCAAGGGCCTTACAAGCTGAGATGAGGTGGTTCTGGATTTAAGGAAACTTTATGTAGGACACCACTTACGTAGGATCCGTAATCCACAGCCAGAGTTTGCAGAGCCCAGGGGAGACCGAGGCCGATTAAGATGTCAAACACATTGCTCCCAATGGAATTGGAAACAGCCATGTCCCCCATTCCTGCAAGAACCAGAAGACACTTATATGAGGAGGGGAGGGGGGGCATTGGACTTTCCCCAGTCTTTGGTCTGATGACTGGAAAGCCATTTTGCTGGGCTATATACACTGATACATGAAATGACACAGATTGTAAAATACATAAACACACAGTTGATGGGGCTATTGAACTTCAACTTCAAATGTGATCACTGATTCAATATAAGTGATTAAAAAAAGAAATATTCTGTGAAGGTATTGAGCCATGCTTCTAGAAGGAATGGACTCAGTCTATACAGTGGCTCAAAAGCTTATCAACGTATGCATTTTACATTTTAGCAGCATGTTCTGACTGCTCTGAACCAAATGCAGTTCTTGTGAGAAATTGAGTAGTATCAAGATAATGCAGTCAGTAGTTTTGTGAGGATGTTTAGAGGACACTGGTAAGTTCTGTAGCTGCACAATGAACTGATGTAAAGTAAATGTCTCCAGCATACATCAGGCACCTAAGTGACCGCGAGCATGGCCATCAAAAATGTCCACATGGGGATGGGAGGCTCCCCCCTTTTATTGTCAGTTGTGGGGCTTGAACTAAGGAGGCCTGAGCTCTTTCACTCAAGGCTAACTTGCACTCTACCACTTTGAGCCACAGCTCCACTTCTGGTTTTCTGGTGGTTAATTGGAGATAAGAGTCTCATTAACTTTCCTGCCCAGGCTGGCTTTGAACTGCAATCGTCAGCTCTTAGCCTCCTGAATAGCTAGGATTACAGGTGTGAGCCACCAGCACCCTGCTGGCAGCACAGTTCGAAGGAGAGAAGGGTCTGTCATATGCTGAAAACTGAGCTCCAGCAGCTGCGGCGTTGTGAGGTGTGATCTGGGTAAACCTTTGATGTGGCATTCACTGCTCTCTAGGCTTTCATTCCGTCATCCATGAAATGGAAGTATGTGTGTCCTATCTCACAGAGTTGTTCAAATGCTGGGACACCTAAAATGCCTTACTTGGAAAAGGTTAGCGATCACTGGATTTATTACAATTTTCAACAATGCAACCAGAGGACTTGTGGGTGCTGCCTAGGAAAACATCCTGCTTTCTTCGAGGGTAGAACCTTCTGGCGTTTTCCCCTGTTCTTATCTCAGGAAGCCTTTAATGTACTCAGCATTCAGGCTATTTGCCATTCCTTCTAAATGGCATTTGTGCCCCATCAGCTGCCACGTGGGCCTGACCTGACTCTCTCTCGCTCTCATAGAAAGATCTTTTCTTCCCCCTTCCCTCCCTGGGTCCCTTCCTCCTCCCTCTCTCTCTTGTTCTCTCCTCCCCTCCCTCTTTCTTTCCCTTTCTTCTTTCTTGTTTCCTTCTTTCCCTCCCTCCATTTTGCCCTCCCCTTTCATTCCTCTTTCCCTTCCTCTCTTTCTTTTTATTCTTATTATCCCCAGAGGTCCCACCTTGTCTGGCAACGATGAGGCTGGCCATGCAGTCAGGCACACTGGTTCCGGCAGCCAGGAAAGTGATTCCCATGATGACGTCAGGAATTCCCAGAGTATAACCAATGATCGTGACCTGGCAGAAGCAGGAAGAGGTCTGAGGTAAGGGACCTGGGAATCCTTCCTGCCAGCCTTCCTTTCATTAAAACACAGAAAAGGTTCCAACCTGGACCATAGAGCTCTGCTCTATCAACATAGGGGACAATGAACATCCTGGGGCTAAGACAAGGGTGGTGGACCACCAGATGCTACACTTAAAAGAATCCACACTTGCCAGATTCAAGTTCCCTTTGCATTTGTTCCTTTCAGATGATATAAGTTGTCTGAGGGACTAGATTATTATTTTTTTTGCTGGTACTAAGGTTTAAACTCAGGGTCTTGTGCTTGCTAGGGTGGTGTTATACCATTTGAGTTAAGCCTCCAGCCTTGCTTTTTGCTGTTTATTTTTTAAAAAAGGTCTCAGATTTTCTGCTGGGTTGGTCCTGAACTACCATCCTTCAGCTCTCAGCCTCCTGAGTAGTTAGGATTATAGGTGTGCACCACTGACACCCTCCTAGTACTAGACTTTTAAGGACCAGACAGAAGCAGGACACAATATTTGAACTCAGGGTGGTTCTGGGAAATCTGGGATGCTAGGAACTTAAGCATGCTCATCAGCAGATCACTGTGGGAAGAAGCAAGATATAGAAAGGGGCTGGATTACACATTTTTCTGGTCTTGTCAGAAAGCCACAGTCAGCTTTTCCCATCCTCCATTCCCTGGTGACAATGTCATCTTGCTGATCAGCATCCCTCTTCTTTGTCACAGTCTCTTACTGATTGACTGGCTTTGGTGTAACTCAATTATCTGGATGAGTTATGCTTTTCCTATTTCCCAGGTGAGGATACTGAGGCCCAGGGACGCACCTGCCCAGGTCACACTGGGAAGGGACAGAAAACATTCCAAGCCAGATGGGCTCACTAGATAGGCAGCGGTTTGGTCTCTCTCTCTCTCTCTCTCTCTCTCTCTCTCTCTCTCTCTCTTTCTCTCTCTGTGTGTGAACTGGGGCAAAGGGAGGAAGCTGGTATACCTGAGATTGCATTCTGTAGATGAGCCCACTGTGGCCCCCTGATTTCCTGATGAGGCTGAACACATTTGCGTGAGAGATGATAAAGGAGCTGTAGCAAATGACAGGTAAGGCAAAAAGGAGACAATTTCCCTGCAGGTGGGCCTGAGGAAAAGGGATTTCTAAGATGCAACTACTGAGGGTATTTTAGGACACCATTGTCCCTTTCTATAAAATTACAAGAAGCACAAACCAGCTGTCTTACGGAACATGTTTTTCTTACAATAACTCCTGGGGCAGCTGTTGAAAGAGACACCTCCTCAGGAGAGCTGATTTCACTCCCAAATGCTTTGATTGCTCTTTCCCTGTCCAAAAGTTTGGGGGACTTAGCTCACTCCTTTCCAAGGCAGGGGGTGTCTTTCATGTCCTTTCAGAGCTGAATTTAACCTGGAGTGGCCACAGTCTTCTAACTTCTAGTCTCCAGGGAAGAAAGGAGAGGTGGCAACAGACCTTTCTATTTTGTTGTTCTGAGGAGCCTTTGTAAAATGGAATGACTGGCATCTTGGCCAAACCATGTCTTTCTTTCCTAACCCTCAGTAATGTCCCTGAGGATCTGTCTCTGGCTCATCTAGGAGTGACCTGCTGCACTTTTGGTGTTATTATGATGTTTGTGGTTGAGTATGGAGGGCTGGGGGAACTGGTTGCCCACGAGGTCCAGGTCTCTAACTCCTCCTGTTTTGTTTTGTTTGTTTTTTTTCCTTTCCCATCAGCCATTTTCTTACAACTTATCAGACCTTCCAAACAGCAAAATGACTGCTAAGGCCAGGGGTGAGAATTCAATATAGTATCAAGTGTATAAATTTGCTCTTATCTTCAACATAATCTTTTCAGAAACTTTTCTTTTTAGTTCCTTGAGTGTGCCCAATACTCAAGCATGTTAATTGAATTTTTACAGTTTTGCCATGGCTTTTAATTTCTATCTAACTCTACTTGCAACGAACTAGGTTTGTACTTCATTAAGACTTTGAAGCTAGGGGAAGGGTGAGATTCACCATCACTTCCCAGATCGTCACTTTCCAGCAGGCCCTTTGCCTGTGATCCTGCTGCGCCTCCACTGTGGTGGGTAGAACCTGTTTTCCCCACTCAGGAATAGTGGGCTTGGCTAAAGGAGTGTGGGAAAAAGTAATGGTCAGTCAGTCCCAATGGAAGCCTCAAGGGGGCGCCTAGTGTTTCCACTTGGCCTCCTGCATTCCAGTCACCCTGAGAGAAACATTTCCAGGTCACTATTGGCCCAAAGAAAAAAGGAGTAAACAGAATAGACATGGATCCAATCTGTTGCCTGAATCAAATGTAACAGCCTGTTAACTTGCTAGTCCCAGCTAAGATGAATCAAATCACTCAAACCAAAGATGTAAGAGCAGAATGAATGCTTGGGGTTCTAAGCCAATGAGTTTAGGGCTGGTTTGTTATGCTGTTTATGATAGGATACAGTTACTGGCAGAAGCCTCAGCTTTAATTCTCCTCTACTTTAGTGTGCTTTTCTCTGTAAGAGATCTAGCAACATCCGCCATCCTCCATGCCCTCACCATCCACACCATCATGTAGGAGAAGGCTGCAATCCACAAGGTGGAAGAAGCAAACGTCACCATGAACCATTTCTCCCAGCGGGGCTTGTTGCAGTTGGGGACAGTAAAGTATAAGACGAAACTCAGTGGCCAGGTGAATGCCCATTTCATGATTTCCAGTTTGCCAGCTGGAAAAAAGAAAAGCAAGCAAAAAACAATTCAGTTAGCCATTTCTTTGTTCTGCTACCCCCCTGCATTGCGCCAGAACTAAGTCATATAGTATGTCTCGTCTTCAAATGGCTTTCCACCACCAAAGAACAAACAGAATATTTTAAAAAGTTATTCACTGCCCACCTGCTAGTTAGATCAGGGGATTGTGTGGCAAATGCAACAAATGGAAAAGAAAGAAGACACAGAAGGAGTGTACAGATGTGTAAGGGGCTTGAAGAGGGAAGCTAGGAAGACCACCAGTTTGGGATAGTCTGGAAAGGAAGTTTTTCCAAATTATAAAGTACTGGTAGACACAGTGCCATCTAGTGGACATTCTTAGTGTCTGCAACCCAAGTAGGCAAGGGTTTATAAATGCATACTTGCTTTCTAGCTCACTAAGGATTCCCCAGCTGATGAAGGCTCTACCAACAATGACCTGTTAACACGCATGGGGGACCTTTGCCTGAGATTTTGTGTACCAGCGACACCCACAAATTCATATTTGGAGTATATTAGTTTAAGTTTGGCTTGGGAATTCATCTCTGGAGCGCATCTCTCTCTCTCAGAAAGCTCATGGTGTCTCTCTAGTCTACGCTCACTCTGACCACCACAGATCAGCTTTTCCCATTCACCAACTCTACGTGGATTAAACCATCTAGTACATTCCCCAATTATTACTTTTTAGTTGCAGTGTAGCATTCTACTTTGTGCCACCATTTGCTTATCTTGTGGATGAGCATTTGGTTGTGGTCAGTTTCAGGGCATTAAAAGTGGACATGGTTTGATTTCTTGGGTGCAGACCTGGGGGTACTGCTGAGTCATGCAATAGATGTTTGCTTCACTTTCTAAGAGGCTGGAATAGTTTTCCAAAATGACCACTACTAAAATTAAGAGAGAAAGTTGGTATTTTTTTCATAATACTTTGAACACGTTTTTTTAAGTTGAACTTTTTCTGCAAGGCTTAACAAAATTAATATTATATTTTAAACCAATATCCAATCTTATTTTATCTCTATTTTTTTTCTAAAACTGCATAGAAAAATTACCTAGCATCATTGCTGGCACCCCAGCCTCCCACAGACAGACACGGCAGAGTGGTCTAGAGGGCGAGGGAGCTTTTCTCTCACTCAGTTGGGGCTCCAGCCCCCATTCTGTGTAGGAATTGAGTTGTTCAGTTACTTAAATTCCCCAAGCCTCAGTTTTATCTTCTGTGAAATGTGGACACAGTGACACCAGGAGAATGAAACGAAATGATCATTGGACAGGTGCTGGAACAATAGAAGCTTGCAGAATTCTCTAGTCGAAAAATCTCTAGAGTTGCCGGGTGCTGGTGGCTCACGCATGTAATCCTAGGTACTCAGGAGGCTGAGATCTGAGGATCGCGGTTCAAAGCCAGCCCGGGCAGGAGAGACCAGGAGACTCCTATCTCCAATAAACCACCAGAAAACTGGAAGTAGCGCTGTAGCTCAAGTGGTAGAGCGCTCGCCTTGAGCTGAAGGACAGCGCCCAGGCCCAGAGTTCAAGCCCCACAGCTGACCAAAAAAAAAAAAAAATCTCTGGAGTTGTTTTTGCTTCTTCCTTTTCTTTCACCCCCATGCCCAACCCTGGCAGCTGCTCAGGGCACTTCTGTCATCCCCACAGCCCTCTCTCCCTCAGGTTTTCTATCAGGGCCTGGCTAGAGACTTGGTTTCCTATGGAGTCTACCCCAATGCCTAACCTACCTCTATTTACCAATGGCAGCAAGAGACAGAGCTTCAAAAAGCAAACTGTTCTAGACTATTCCACCAAATTCCACTGGTTAGCTTCAGACTAGAACTTTATTGCTCTACCATAGTCTATGAGACCCTAGCTGATTTGGCCTCAGCCTCTCATCTTTATTTGCTATTTCCCTTTTCCACAGGCTTTCCTTCAGGACTCAGGTCCTCTGAAGCCTCAGGTAAGCTCAGCCAATATTAATATTATTGCTACTATAAACAATCTAATTAGAACAAAGAAAATTGTTATTTTTAAGAACCCAACAAAGATGGATCAAAGACAAGAAAATAAATATTAAGAAAGTTGGGCTATGCGTCTTGTTCAATTCGAGGCTTGAGACAGTGACCTCCTTGAGGCTGACTAGATTGCAGAGCAAGCCTCTCTGAGGGGCGCCTTGTGAGGGGCTTCACATGCTGCAGGATCTAGAACACAGTCAGATTCCCAAGAGTCCAAGTGCAGCCTGGATTTCTGCATGTTCCTAGATCCTGCAATGGACAGAAGAGGCACTTATCTGCGGGGAGTCTTGAAATCCCCTCCCCTAGCTGATCCCTAATGGAACTCCCAGGTAAGGAGTGGGGGGAGAGAGAAAGAGAGAAGATGGGGGCTGGGGCTCATGCATGTTAATCATAGTTACTCAGGAGGCTGAGATGTGAGCATCTCAGTTTGAAGCCAGCTGAAGCAGGAAAGTCCCTGAGACTCTTATCTCTGTTTAACTAGTAAAAAAAAAGCTGGAAGTAGAAGTGTGACTCAGATGGTAGAGCACCAGACTTGAGTGAAAAATCAAGTGAGAGCAAGCACTAAGGCTCTGAGTTCAAGTCTTAGCACACACAGACACACTGATGCACAGGCATACACATGTGCGTGCACACACACACACACACACACACACACACAACTGCAAAGCTGGACAAAGGGGAATGAGGAGACAAAGCTGCATGCAGCTTAAGTCAGGGCAAATGAGAGCTGAATTCTTCCCTCTTGGCAAATATTTCAATTTGGGCTGGGGAGGATGCTCTCTCTGGAAGGCATAGCCCCAGCGTCATTAAAGGGGTGCATCAATACTGCTTTGTAATGACAGCCTTAAAGGTAGCCATTCGATGAGTGTTATCTATAATATGTCTTGAAGGACAATGTAAGAAACATAACTGCTTGAAGAAACCAAAATGATACCCAAAGGGATGTTTTCAGTGATTCAAAGCAGTCCAGCAAGGCCAATCCACATTTTAGCTGGCCCTAATGTCTGATTGTGGACAAAAGAGTAAAAATGATTATCTTTCCTCTTTGAGTCTGAAGCAATTTTGGACATTATTTTACTCTTTGCTTCATTACCATTGGTACAAACAAAGCCCCAAAGGGACAGGCTTAGGCATTCATTAAGCAAATATTTATTGGGTGTCTTTTGTGCCACATGCTGCTTCAGGCACCAAGAATATAGGGATTGGATTTTTTTTTTTTTGGGTCCAATCGTGGGGCCTGAACTCTGGGCCTGGGCGCTGTCCCTCAGCTCTTCAGCTCAAGGCTAGCACTATACCACTTGAGCCACAGCGCCACTTCCGGCTTTTTTCTTTTTGCTTATGTGGTACTGAGGAATCGAACCCAGGGCCTCAGGCATGCAAGGCAAGCTCTACCACTGAGCCACCTTCCCAGCCCCAAGAATATAGAGCCCATGTGCCAGAATGATGTGAATTTTTCTCTCCCTGCTTCCTCCTCACACCCCAGCCACATGCCAGGAAGTGTAGGGCATATATTCTAGTATATTCCTCGGTGAGTGACTTGGCTTTAATAGCAGAGGACTTGATTCTAAAATTATATTCCTTCCTAGGCTTTTAGAAAGTTTCATCCTTTTTACAAAGATTAACTCAACAGGAGAGAGAAGTAATTGTGCAATATTTCAGACCTTACCTGCAAACTGTGAGCTAATTAGTTGATTTTTATTGTAACTGCTAATTTGTGGTAAGGTAGAAATAGGAAAGAAATGTAAGAGCAACTTGTAAGGGAAGAATGAAGTGTTGGGACATTTACTCCTTAAGATGGGTTTCACCTGGTTGATAGGGACTAAAACAACCAAGAAACATGTCTGAAAGGTGGCAAGTGGGTAGAGCCAGGACAACACATCCCAGTGGATGCCAGAAACTGGTGGATAGTACTGATCTCCACATCTACTGCTTCTTTTCCATATATTCATACCTGTGATAAGGTTTAATTCACAAATCAGGAAGAGATAGACAATAATAACACAAGAAACAGATAGATCGTAGCAATATACTATAATGCAGTTGCCATCTCCTCTACTTTTGCACTACAGGGCCATGATTAAGTAAAAGAAAGGTTACTTGAACATAATGATACAAGACAGTCACCATGTCTACTAAGTGACCAACAGCTGAGTAGCATTCACAGCCTGGACATGTTGGATATTGGGATGATTGATATCCTGAGTGGGATGTAGAAGGATTATACAAGGGTTTGCCACATTACTCAGAAAGAAATTCAATTTTTTTCTACAAGTTTTTCTTTTTTTATTTCTTTTGTAGGGCTTGAATCAGGGCCTGGGTTTGTCCCTGAGCTTTTGCACTCACAGCTAGCGCTTTACCACTTTGGGCCACAGAGCCACTTCTGGTTTTGCCGGTGGTCAACTGGAGATAAGAATCTCATGGACTTTCCTGCTCCAGCTGGCTTCAAACCACGATCCTCAGATCTCAGCCTCTTCAGTAGCTAGGATGACAGGCATGAGCCACTGGTGCCCAGCTTATTTCCACAATTTTCTATTTAACATTTTCAAACTATGGTTGATTGTGGTTAATCACAGTTGACCTAAATAACTGAAACCACAGAAAACAAAGCTATAGACAAGGGAGAACTATTTACTGTACACTTTTACTTTTCCCCAATAAGATAATCTACTAACAAGCTATAATTTAACTGGCTGGATGGTTATGGAATTTGGCTGGAGTATAAGAATTTGCACAGATATTTTCTAGTTAAGGACTAAACAGATTTCCATCTTAGGAGCAGTGACTGGGCTTGTGAGTGGTTTGGGTTAGGATTTTTTTTTTTGGTGGGTTGTGGGGCTTGAACTCTGGGCCTGGGCACTGTCCCTGAGCTTTTCAACTCAAAACGAGTGCTCTACTACTTGGGCTACAGTGCCATTTCCAGTTTTCTGCTAGTTAATTGGAGATAAGAGTCTCACAGAACTTTCCTGCCTGTGCTGGCTTTGAACCATGATCCTCAGATTTCAGCCTCCTGAGTAGCTAGGATTACAGGCGTGAGCCATCCTCGTCTGGCTTGGGTTAGGGTTTTCATTGATCTCTCCCGGAGACACACAGAGGAGCATCTCAGCAGCCACAGCAAGACCACCCAAACCAACAGTGGCCTCAGACCCTCCGCTCTCACTTCCGCCCTTAGAGGATGGGCTCTGAAATCCTTCCACAGATGGTCCTCATACCAATTCAGACATCTAAAGAGGCTGCACACATTAATTACACCCCAGGGATTTGATAGTGCCCTGAAACAACCAGAAGCTTCTAGAAAAGAAGAGCAAATGCTTCAGGCTTAGTCCATCTGTTCTACTTATGAGCAAGGTAGAGAACAAGGCTGTCCAGGAATCAGAGGAGAGGCACAGCCTTGATGGCTCAGGTTCTGAGAGCTTTCACCTCCTTTCAAGGTGCCAAGCATGGCTGCTGACCAGTCCCACTAGGTAAGGACCTGCAGATGAGATTTCCGCCCAGCTCTGCTCCTCCCATAGCACCAGCCCTCGAAATAACAAGTTCTGGGGAGAAAAAAAGAGGGAACTGAATAGAAGTAAGGGATAGGAAATGAGAAGAAGGAAATTTGGGCCTGCATTCCCCAGGGCTGGTACTGGCAAGGAGAAAGGCTTCAGCCAGCTGTAATGGGATGGGCAGAGGGCTGCGAGATGCTTCTGCCCTGGAGGATCAAGCTATCTTGCCACCACAGGGTCACTGCATGTCCTCCATAGCACTACACATTCCTACAGAAAAGCTAAGAGGGGATCACTGTCCAGACAACCTTTTCTTGGGGTAGTATTAGAGTTTGAACTCAGTGCTTCCCACCTGCTAGGCAGGCTTTCTGCCACTGAACCAAACCATACCTCCAACCTTCTTTTGTGTTTGTTTGATTGATTTAGTTAGTTTTGAGACTGGGTCTCCTTGCCTGGGTACATGCCTGGCCCACAATTCACTTACCTTAGGCACAGGTCATAGCACCCAGACATTATGCTTTCCCATACTAGCTTGGGTCAATAGGTTTGTGCTATACTGTATCTACGGCACTAGTTAAGATGGAGTCCTGTGAACATTTTATTTTTTTCCTGGTCTGGCTTCAAACAGTGATTCCCCTATCTCTGCCTTGAGATTATAGACATGAGCCACTATGTCCAGCTCATACAATGAATCAGAACAGAACTCAAATTCCAACCTATCATCATGGGCCACCTTGCTGGTCATATTTGGACCTTTACAACAGTCTTACTACCCACTGTAGAAACTTCATATAAAAATATTTATGTTCCTATAGAGGCTTTAAGAAAAAGGAATAGTAGCTGGGCACTGGTGGCTCATGCCTGTAATTCTAGCTACTCAGGAGGCTGAGGATTGTGGTTCAAAACCAAGCCAGGCAGGAAAGTCCCTAAGACTTTTTTATCTGGCCAGTCCTGGGGCTTGAACTCTAGGCCTGGGCACTGTCCCTGAGCTGCTTTTGTTCAAGGCTAGCACTCTACCACTTGAGCCACAGCGCCACTTCTGGCTTTTCTGTTTATATGGTGCTGAGGAATCGAACTCTGGGCCTCATGCATGCAAGGCAAGCACTCTACCACTGAGCCATCTTCCCAGACTCTTGTCTTCAATTACCACCAGAAAAACTGGAAGTGGCACTGTGGCTCAAGTGGTAGAGCCCTTTACCTTGAGCTGAAGAGTTCAGGGACAGTACCCAGGCCCACTTCAAGCCAACAACAACAACAACAAAGAAATGAAAAGAAAAGAAAAATGGAATAGTAAAACAATCATTCAAGTCAAGGCATTCATTCATTGGCCCAAAGTAACTCCCCAACCAAACCCAGACAAAGGATCTCTTACAGGGTGGGTCAAATGGCGTGTATGGTCCTTCATCATCGTCTTCCTCCTCTTCCTCTTCTTCATCATTCTCGTTGTTCTCATTGTCCTCATTCTCATTCTCTGTCTCATTACCAGCTTCAGCAACAGCATCATCCCTCCGAGTTCCATTCACACCCCTGTCTGGGGCGCTACTGGGTCCTGTCCCATTCTCCACAGTATGCTTAATTGGGATTTTAATGGCCACCTCTGATTCCCCATTGGCATAAGCCCTGCTGTTTATCAGTCTTTGTCTCTAGAAAGAGAAAGTGACATGTTTACCACAGTCAAAGGGATGATAAGCATCTGAACAATAAATTCAGACAAGCTCCCTCTAGGAGGAAAGAGTTTATAATCCATTGGAATTAGTAAATCCCTTTAGAGGAACCTTCCAGGGTCTGCTCCAGAGTTTATTTGATGTGTACACATTGAAGTTATCTTCCTTCTCTAGATTATAGGAATCCTTATTCCATATGTGAGAAAGTGATGGAACTGTATTAAGACCAGTGTGATCAATAAGGCCATCATTCCAGAGAAAGGACAATTAGGTCAGAAACTCTAGATTACTTTAACCTAAGGTACACTTTATTTAGCAACAAATTTGGTTCAAGATCACATTGGGGACTTTACTCAAATGGATAGAAGGAAAATGTAGCTGGGTTCTGGTGGCTCACACCTGTAATCCTAGCTACTCAAGAGGCTAAGATCTGAGGACTGTGGTTCAAAGCCAGTGTGGGCAGGAATGTCTATGAGAGAGACTCTTATCTCCAATTCACCACCAACAAAGCTGGAAGTGGAGCTGTGGATCAAGTGGTAGAGCACTGTCCTTGAGCATAAAAGCTAAGGGACAGGGCTTAGGGCCTGAATTCAAGCCCAAGGATAGAAAGAAAGGCAGCGTGGCGGGGGGGAGGGGGGTTGCGGGGGGGGAAAGGGTGAAGAGTAGAAGGGGAGAGAAAAGGGGTAAAGAAGGAAAAAAGTAAGAGAGGAGAGAGAGGGAAAAGAAAGAAAAAAAAGGAAAAGGAAGGAAGGAAGGAAGGAAGGAAGGAAGGAAGGAAGGAAGGAAGAGGAAGGAAGGAAGAGGTAGGGGAGTTTTGCTATATAACTTGGAGCTAGATTATATCTTTCAATAGAGGAAAAAGTAAGGAGCAACATACAATTATGGCCAGTGAGCCAAGATGTTGGAAAAGGGATAAGGGATATTATTAAGTTAAATTTTGAGTCAGATCCTTCTTCTTTCAAATCAGGAAGCTTTCTCTCCTTCTCTCTGTTTCCCACCCCTGTCAAGCAGATAGGCCATACTTTTCCAGATACCTCATTGATTAACATGCGGCTAGCCATCGAGAGGCGGGTCTTGGGGGGGAAGTGGCTTGTGATCATGATTCGAAGTCCAGCCTCAGAGAAAGAAAGCTGGTGTGGGTAGGCTGACAGCAGCTCATCCACCATAATCACTGACGCTTTGCGGTGGAAATTGGCTAGGGAAATGTAAAAGGTAAAAGAAATCAGCATTGATGTCAGAAATAGGCATTTATTCATTCTTTCTCCTATTCTCTTCTTTCTGTTTTCATATCACTTCTATCCATTCATTCATCCATCCATTCACCCACTCACACACACACATCACTCCATCCACTCACTCATCAGTCCATCCATCCATCCATCCATCCATCCATCCATCCATCCATCCATGCATCCACTCATCCATCCACTACTCCATTCACTTACCCATCAGCCCATCCATGTATCCATCCATCTGTCCTTATACCCACCTATCCTCTCTCTATCTCTGTTCCCTCCACCTATGAATCCAGGGAAGGTTACAGCAGGAAAAAATTTGGAGGAGTCAGCATTTTTCTTATTAATAGCTTATTGAGGTAACTTTAAAGAATTGAAACATCATTCACTGACATGGTCAAAAATAATGATAATTTAAGAGAATTCCTCATGTTTAAAGGTTCTTTTCTCACTTAGATCTGGGGCACAGGAAACACACCACACTTTTAGTAATCACGCCCTCTGAAAGCCAGCAATATTCATACAGAACTGTTAAACACTATAGAACAGACTATTGTGCTGGGAAGAAGTCATGGTATAGAAATATACACTGCCCTGCAGCTCAGCCTGTGAGCAGAGTGGACAAGGGAGTGGATAAGTGAGAAGTCTACTTCCAGAAAACCAATATAAAGGGGGTTGGGGACAAGGTTTCTGCATAATGATTTTGTGGGAGACTGAAAAAAAAATGTTCACCAAGGCCCAATCCTACTCTTGTGAATGAAGGTAAATACTCACAGCTCATAGGTAGTGGCCATAGCTTCTCTTAATACTAGTTCCTGTTTTCCAAGCCACTTAACCTCAAAATGATTTGTAGAAACACTGACTAATATTAGGTAGCTCTCTTTGGTTCCCTAAGAGTTCCTTTTCTGATTATAAACTTTTCAGACAAGAAGATGAATAAAATCTTCACGGAGAATGATACTAAATAAAACCTAAATCTTCTATTAAACATACATCTAATACTCAGAAAAATATATCAAGTATTTGATTTTTAAAATCTAGTAATTACCCAGACTCCAGAGATAAAATTGAAAATAAGGTATAGATTTTGTAATTTCTTTTTTTTTCCCTGAAAAGCAATTTTATGGTACACATTTCAGGGGATTAAAAAATAAATGAAAAATGAAATCCCAGGCAAAATTAAATGGTATTTTTGTATGTTTCTCTACAAAAGAATATTATTTATCAGAGATTACCATATTATTTCCCTTAATATATCAGTTATTTTGTAAGAACCTATTGAATACAATAATTACTTTGAAAGGTAATTTCCTATCTCCTTTTGCAGCTTGGAAACTGAGTTAATGTAGCTTAAAAGTTAATTTGGATATGTGTAATAATATTCCAACAACATTTGTCATTTATAGACTATTACACTAAATTCCTTTATGTATTTTATCTGACTTACTCATTATGAAAATGATTCTCATTAATCAGAAGAGAAAAATAAGGCCCTGAGAGGTTATAAAACCTGTGTTACAGTCACACAAACCAAGTATGACAGAGTAAGTATCTCAAAACCCATGGACATCTCTCATTGGATCTCCTGCCTTTATTTCCCATATGACTTTTAGAAAACGTGTTCTCGGTAAATCTCCACATGGCTTTCTGTGTTGACCCATTACCCGGTATGAGACTGCCCCATGATGCAGCCAAAGGGGGGACAGGAGGTAAGCAAGCTTCTGTAGCCTCATCTCCTCTCTCTCGGGACAGGCAGTGTTTCCTCAAGGTCAGCTAGGATGGCTTGGTGTGTCTACGAGATGGGCAGGAGGACTTAGACTCCAGAACTTCCTTCTTGGCCACAGGATCTACTGGTTACCTTTCTTAAGTAGCACCACAGTTGCGTCGCAGTTGCTGCTGTCATCAATTTCAGCATTGTTGGCCAATCCATTGACCATGTTCCCAGCACCTTTCGTCCTCCTTTCAAAGCACTGATGGATGCAAGCATTATATCTGAGCAAAGCAATAAAGCAGAAAGAGGTCATCAACATTTTCCATTTCTCCACTTCCCAACGCCGACTGCATCCGCCCTGGAGCTCCCGTGACCTAGAGGTATTAAGTGGAATCCCAGGCCTCAAATTATGATTTGTTCTTATTTCGTCATTCCATTTTCACTACCATTTACAGTCACTTCCAAAATGAAGAATGGATAGCAAATGAAAATAAAATGATCATAGCATAAATCAATAATGGCCCAGGACATTCTTTGCTACCTTTTATCTCTGGGATTGAATTCCCATGCTCTGAATCTGAATGCGCAGGCTAAGACAAGGTTCCATGGATGGTCAAGGTCTACTGCACCTGGATCACACCTCCAGGGCTTTCATTATCAGGCCCTCACATGGCGTGGAATGAGATGTCCCATCCACACCGTCACCCATGATTTATATGTTACAAGCCAGTTGACTGTCTATGTCTATCTCTTGCTGCCCTTTGATTCACCTAGTCAAACCTTTTATTGTATGAATCTCTATTACTGTTGTACCTTAACTCCTGGTCCTATTGGCTTTTGGCCTTATGAGAAATTCTGAGTTATAATTCTGAAAAATGATGGAGTATTTTCTTTGTAAATACTAAAAGGATACACAAGGAAATTTCCAAAAAGAAAACAAAGACAAATATTAGTCACAACTCTGCCAACCAGGAAAACAAGAAAATGCCAAGATCTCTGGGTAATAAGAACAACTGGAGTATAGTACAGGCAAGTTGGGCAGAGACTATGAAGATTGGCGTTGAAAGGGAAGAGGCTTTTACAAGTTCCTTAAATGTTTTGGATCTAGAGTCCTAGAAAATTCTCATGGACTAATCCTAGAAAACTTCTGGATACCTGTGGGCAAAGATCTAGACAGGGTTTCCAGAGCACTGTAGGCCACACTTTTTTTTTCTTTCTTCTCCCACTCAAAGATCTGAAGTCTTCATGATTTACTGACAAAGAAAAACTCCTTTGTGGAGACTCCTAGCCTGACCTGTGGCTTCTCATAGGAGTAGCCTCCAGAAATAGAAGAATCTCAATTGCCAGCTAGAAGATCAAACAACTTGTGTTTCTTTTCTTTTTCTCGTCCCTTTTGCTGCTATAGGAGTCCCCTCTTGCTATATCCTTGTGCCTACTTTTCCATTAGAGCAGCTACAAGGTGGGTTGATGATGGGGACAAGTCAGCTACCATGGTAGAAACAGATGGACTCTCTGTGCCTGGACCCTCTTTCCCTTGAGCTACTTCCTCTTACTCTTTGGAGCCCATGGTTGTTCCCACAGTGCATGAAGAAGAATGGAAAACTAGTCCAAAGTGAGGGATGTTGTCTGAGTAAAAAGATCCTGGAAGATTCTTAGAATGTGTAAGAGGTAGGTATAGAATTTGAACATCACTATTTTTCATGGACTAGTGGATCCAGATATTCAGCGGCAATGGCAGCCAACATGACAAACAAGAGACAAAGAAACCATCAGTGGTGCCTCTTGAAGGCACATTCACTACCACTCAGGACACAGTCTAGCCTGAATGGATACCAAGTCAAGTAGATCTGATTGATTCCTGAGGTAGATCGCAGGAAAGCCGCAGCCTCAGCAGGAACACACTTCTTTAGTTCCCACATTTTGTATGACTTGAGGTTGAGGGGGTATCAGTAGTCACACACTGACACATAGGAAACAAAGCATACAACCAACAATTTCTTTCTTTTCTAAAAAAATATAGTATCTTTAAGTAGTTTTACAAAGGAGTTGCCATTTAACAAAGCAGTTTATAAATACAATATAGGTTGATCAATGTCAATTTCTAAACCATAGCAAGCTCTGCAGGCAAACAACTGAACTTTGTGACAGAATGAACTGGAAGGAAGAACATCACACACAAAACAGCTGGGTAATTTGCAGGTGGGAAGAGATCCCAAGTAGGCTGACAGCAATTACAGTGACTTAAAAAGTCATTCATTTAAATTCTGATTTTAAAAAATATTACTGATACTCAAACTATAAAATATGGCATTTATGAGATTGCTGGAAATTTGAACATTTGATTATTAAGATATTGAGAAATTACTCTTCATTTTTCATTAGTTTTAGGTATGGTAACAGTAATTGTGGCTATGTTAGAAAATGAGTACTTTGAGAAATATGCTGAAAATTTTACAGGTGAACAAATTTGATGTCTGGGGTTTCAAAATAGCCTAGAGGGAAGGACACAGATCCCATATGGATGGAGCAACTAAGATGTGCTGATGGCTGATGGGGCTGGTAGTGGTCACAAGAGTCAACTTCTGTGCATGTTTAATATCCTCCCAAAGACAAAGCTGCCCACTTTCTAGATTCTGATAGGATGCTTCTCTTCCTCCCATTGGAGGAGATACAGGGATTCTACCCCTGCCACAGAAACCCTCTCCCCCCATTAAAACACTGTCCTGCATGAGACAATTCCTTGCAAGAACTATTGTGTGTTTTTCCTTTAGTGGGGTTTGGAGAGCAGGAAATACTGTTATACAATGAGGGATTTCTCAACACTGGACATTAGGTTGCTGACTTAATAAAGTTGTCAGATGTGAAAAATGGAACCAAGTAAACTGCAGGTATGGCTCGAGTTGGAAGAGATGGGGGAGAATGATGGAAGGGTGACATTGATTAAGATGCATTGTACTCATAAAGTGGTGTGTTGAATTAGAACTGCTTAAATAAGAGAAAAAATCCCCCAAAGCTGTTATACTCCATCCTCATTAAAAAGCAAAAAAAAGAAAAAAGAAAGAAATCTTTTGGGGTTGGAATTACTAATTTTATTTTACAGAGCAGGAAACAAACAGTCAAAATGGCCAAATCACTTGATCAAGGTACCATGGGGAGGAAGTGGTGGGGTGAGGCCTGCAGCCAGTGCTGAATGAAAAGCACTTGCTCTTTCTTGTCCACTAGGCCATATGCCTTGCCTGGGGAACCAATGTCAAAGACCGGTGTACAGAATCAATCCTGCCAGCACACACCGGTGCCATGCACTCCCTTAAGCTTTCTACCTATCTGGTCAATCTGAAATTGTGTTTGAACCTTCAGACCAATGTTCAAAGTCATTTGAAAGTTATGTCCCCAGGAAGCAGCTGATGATTTTAACTTGTACTTCAGTGACACCAGGCAAAAACATACACAAGCAGGCTCAGTTTATCCAGAGGACGAACGCATCAGCAATATAATTCCTGATACAAATAAAGCTGCTGCCTTGATGCCAGGAGGTAAAAAGAACTTAGAGGGTGTATCTGGGAAATACATGAGCAAGTATTTGACACTCTTCTTTCAATAGATGGAGCCTTCCAGTGGGTTTTACTTAGTGATTTGGTCCTAATATATCGACTATAACAGGAGCAATGTGTGACTTCTGAGATCACAGAAGGTGTGGCTGGAACCTTCATACTCTATCTCTCTTGATCCACAGGAAGCCACTTGAGAAATCCAAGGGAGGATGCATGTGATGACCTGAGCTGTGTGTGGACCTAATAGCCACCCTGGCTAACATCTTACCTGCCATCTCAGAAGTGAGTCTGAGCTAGTGACTCCTACACCAGTGAAGTAGCTGCTCGATTCCTAATTCTCATAAATGATCTGAAATAATATGTGTTTGTAGTTTGAAGCTCTTGAGCTTTGGGGGTAATTTGTTATACAGCAATGGATGACTAATACAACAGGAGTGAAGCAAGTCTGCAGGCATGGGCTTCTTGGTTTTTAGAAGTCTTCTAATTCTCTCTGCTTTCCTCTCCCCTCACCCCATGTAGAAACACAACTTCTTTCTTATGAAAGTCAAGAGTAAGTCCTGAAAAGGTAGCAAGGGTTCTAGAGAGTTCTCAGTGAACCATGGAGAAACCGTGAACCATGGATGACTGTGAGGCAGTCATCCCATGTGGACTACAATGGGCTGCTGCTATCATTCGTCACCAGGATCACAGGGACTCTCACTATGTTGCCAAGGGCTTAAATGAGTTTATGACGATGGATACTGAAACCCAGCTTGATGCCTCCTCTTCCTCCCTCCTCTTCCTCTGTTACCACAGAATTCTAGGCATAGGAAATTGTTTTGGAAAAAAAGGTATGGAAGTCTGTTACTTACTTCATGATGACAATGTAGATGAGATACATCAGCACAAGGACTAGAGACTCCCACCTGCACACAAACCAGAACAGGTACAGAAGGTGACTCTTGGCCCACACCACTCCATTCAGAAAACATCTGATGCCAGTGATACAGAGAGCAATGTAGGTGGGTGGCCAACTTCTTCTGGTCTACAGACATCTTTATGCTGCATATGGCATTCAACATCTTTGTCTTTCTCTTTCATCTAAAAGGAAGATTCTCCTTTTCTGCTCACCTTAAAGAGCTCTTGGAAAGTGGCAAGTCTTTCATGTACATTGCTATGAATACAGGCCTTTATGTATAAATCAGTTCAAAGCTTAAGAATTCACTGAGATTATTCATACATATACACACACACACAAAGGTAGAACAAGCTAGAGGAATTGGCAAGAGTTACAGAGGCTGTTGGATGCATAGGAGTTAGATAGAAATGGTACAGGCAGGGAGAGGAGATATACACTCAGATACACACACACACACACACACACACAGAAAGAGAGAGAGAGACTGAGATAGAGACAAAGTCAGGGAGAGAGACAGGAAGGTAAGGAGACAAAGAAAAACAGAGAACCTGAGAGAGAGAGAGGCAGAAGGAGAGAGAGAGGAAGAGAGAAGGAAAGAGAAAGAAGAAAGCGATTAGAGGGAGGTATATCAAGGAAGGTGAGTTCCACATCATGTCCCAGAGGATGACCCGTGATTGGTCAAGTTGTAATCCAAATTCCCCACTTGGCCATGTATTGGTCAAGGCAGACCTAGTTTTTATCATAGATGTACTTGAAAGGGTACCAAGGAAGTTACCATGTAAGATGGGGATGTCTTGTATTTGTGCACCCTGCAAGTTCCTTATCTTTGACTCTATTAACCACAGATTGAAAATATTTTTAAAAAGATCTGCATTTGTACTCTACATGTATAGACATTTCTTCTTGTCATTATTTTCTAAACAACACACCATCAGAACTATTAATGTCACATTTTCATTGCATTAGGTATTATAGGAGCAAGTGTGCAAATGCTGTGCACATATTATGATGTTTCTAAGGGATAGGAGCAACCTTGGGTTTTGGTATCTTCAGTATGACCAGGATCCAAACCCCCAAGGGATGATTGTATTTGTATTTGGTGAAGCTCATTTCCTCCTTAAAAACGAAGCACTCTTGTTTCAAAATAAACACAGCTGAAATTAGTTTCTTTTTGAAGATTTGGAGTGAGTTAATTAAATGCCTTGCAATTTCTAGGCCATGCTAGAATATTCTATAATGAGGAATGGAATCCACTGTTTGAAGTATTATCAAAATGTTACTGTGCTTTGATTGCTCAGATTAAAGAATCTGATTTTAAAGAAAGAAATCAGCTCCTACACATACCCTTTCAACAAAATGAATGCTGTGGATTGGCTGGGTAAGAAAGCAGAAGTTAACAGTGAAAAATATCTTCGAGTTCAATATATTTTGCATTCCCTAAATGAGGAACTGAAATCCCTGGAAGTCCCAAAGCAGCTACGGGCCAGTGGTGCAGTTTAATTCTCAGCACTACCCATGTGAAAAATGCTCTCCATCAGCCGCTGCATGTAATAACAATAATTACACAACAGGCCTGCACTCTGGGAATGGTGTTATTCTGGGGCCCTGGAAGCTCCCCTGGCTTAGTTCTTTCCTGGCAGTGATGACTGAATGATTTATGATTCCAACATCCTTCAGGCTAGAACAAGGCACACAACATCTTTGGACCTCATTGATCTGCAGCCCTCCTGTATTCATAATTCCATATACAGGAGCTTTGATGCTCAGCCACAAGGCCCAGTGACTTGCTGCCTTTCAACATCTAGAGCCTTCAGATGCAGGCTTGGGGGTCTGACTTAGAGTGGGATTATATAGTATGACAAGTGGAAAATGATAGACTCTTCTCATTCTTGGTCCATCCTGTTTGAGTTGTGGAAAGATGTTTTCATGGTAACAACTAAAGTTGACCGGTCCTAAAGCTTGCTTTCACCTCCTCTCCCTGTGGGCTTCCACTGCAGCCATGCCATGAAGGAGGCACAGAGAGAGCTTCCTTCAAAAGGAGACAAAAATCCTTAAGAATTTCCTGCAGAACAGCAGCAGAACACATTGAGGGATCGAACTGCAATCATAACTTGCTGTCTTTAGGGCAGCCTTGTTAACAAAGACCAGCAACATCAAGCCGCATTCAAAGCACCTACTGTTCACTAAGGCAGAGTAGTGAGTTTGCTAATGGTGGCATTAGTTTTCAAGAAATTGCTTCTAGAAGTTTCCTTGCACTGCACTTTATCTCCAAGAATTGTATCTGAGGGAATCTGCCACACCCTTGCGGGTTGACTACAACTTAACTCTGACATGGGGTACTTCTAGATGTTTTAATCCCTTTCAGGCTCTTGATCACTATTAGTCCTAATAATAAATAGTCCTAAAATAATCCTTCTTCTTGACTGATTGCTTTGTACAAGCCTTGGGGCTTGAACTCAGGGCCTGGCCTCTGTTCCTGAGCTTTTATGCTCAAGGCTAGTGCCACAGTACCATTTCTAACCTTTTGGTAGTTAATTGGAGATAACAGTCTCACAGACTTTCCTGTCCAGGCTGGCTTTGAATGGTGATCCTCAGATCTCAGCCTCCTGAGAAGGTAGGATTACAGGCATGAGCTACTGATACCCAGCTCAAGACCTTCTTATTTTGTATGAGTCAATGTGGAGATCATGTAGCTTAAAGGATATTCTCTAAGGTGTATCTACCTCTCCCCTCTTGGATGGGGGATAAAGAAGGCTGGCAAAAGTATAACACATAAGATTCATTATCAGTGAGATAGGTTTCCTGCCATCCCTCAAATTCTAGAAATCACAGTGATGTCCTAAGACACATGTTTCCTCCAACAGAAAGTTAGAACAAAGGGTTAACACTCATTTTGCTGAAAGTGAAGCTGGATAAACCCTTTCTTTAGCTCATTCTAAGCTTTAAGTGAATCCATGAAAGTTTTCTAACTACAGAATCATTCCTATTCCTAAGAGGTTATTTTGCACTGTTCTACTTCTGCAGATCAAATATTTGGAAAAAATGTAACAAGAATGCACAGTACAATCAATTTCTATTTCCACTTCAAACATCTGACTTGCTCAGAACTTGACTCAAGAATAGAAATTTGGACAGTTGGTCAAAATGCAAAATATCCTATATTTGGGCCAACATTTCTATCAGAAATAACCACTGATATTCAGAGCTCTATTTTTTTTTTAATTGAAGAAACACTTCAATGGGTTAAAAGTCACTGATGTGCCTGGATCCTGACTCTTAAGGGACATGTTCAATTTGGAATGCTGAACTTGGTCTGGATACTGCTGTATTTTGGATCTGGAATGCCCCTAAAGGCTCATGCATTGAAGGTGTGGATTCCCATAGAGAGGTGTTATAGAGAGGTAGAGAGGTCCTGGAACCTTTAAGAGGAGGCACCTAGTGGGGGATTAAAGTCTTGATGGGCATGTCCTTTGAAACAATAGTGGGATTAGTCTATTTCTTCTGTTTTCCAGCTGTAAAGTGATGGACTGAGAAGTTTTTACCAGAATTCAATGTCAAAGAGTCAAAAGCAACAGGGCCAACTGATCATGGATGAAAACCTCCAAAACCGTGAGTGAGGATAAACCTTGTTTTCTTTATAAGCTGATTGTATCTGAAGTGTTTTGCTATAGAAAGACACACGGATACAGTTTAGACCGATCAGTCCAATCTTAGCCAAAGCTTAGCAAATGGTTGGATGTGGAAAGGCATGGGAAGGTGACAATATTGTATCTGGATGATAAAAACACCTTAGATATGAAGATCTCCACTAGAACATAGGTTTGCTTGGTGAAAGCCAAAATAATGTCTTTGTTGAGTTACACAGAATTCCTAAGAAATTCTAGTTGTTCCAGACTGTCATTATACTCTTGTCTTTTCTAAACCCTAACTCTAGTCTCTTTGATACATTTGAAATCACAACCTAACAAGAAAAAAAGAGAAAGGAAAAGAGATACTTACCAAGAAACCTTTTCGTCATAAATGAACTGGGAAAAAATAAAAAGGACAAGATTAGAAGTGTATGCATGCACACACACACACACACACACACACACACACACACACACATGATGCTTTAAGATGGTACATCGACTTTTGTTGTTGGTACAGGGTAATAAGGCTGGGATGGTACAGGAAGCTCTTGTGGGCAGACTTTCTGGTTTAGTCATTAGCCAGGGTTTACAGAAGGTATGGCTGGCAGATTGGCGTGGGAATGTGGAGAGGGGAACAAGCCTTAGGTAGCTCCCTGCAACTTCTGTTCGACAGTGTAGTAATGGGAAAGGTTCACGATCCTTCTTTGTAAAGCAAGACATTGCAGACTTTTAAGTTGGGAAGCAGAAAGAGGAGGGGGCAGGCCCTTCCAAATGCTAGTCCCCTGTGTGCAGCTGTGAGATTGCCACACTTCTAGGTACAATGTGCAGCTTCTTCGGTTTCCACGATTCTCTGTGTTCCATGTTCCTTTTCCTCCTCTTCCTTCTCTTCCTCCTTCTCTGCTACCAAGGTTTGAACTCAAGGACTTCACACTTTTGCTTGGTTTGCTTGCTAGGCTGGTGTTCTACTACTTGAGCCACGTCTCCAGCCTGTGTTTTTTCCTTGCTAACTGGAGATGGAGTCTTTGTGAACTTTTCTGCCCAGGCTGGCTTTGAAATGTGAGTCTCCAGATCTTATCTTCCTAAATTATCTAGGATTACAGATGTGAACCACCAGCACCCCTCTAATGCTTTTCTTTTAATGGACTTCATGTATCACCACAAGAAACCTTACTTCACGCTCAGAATCAGGGGATCAATACCCCTGGCATCACATAGAGAGAGGGACCCTGAAAGATAAATGCAGTAACATCAGTGGGTACAGATCCTGGCTGGGCACTGTTGGCTGCCTGAGCCCCAGGCAGGAGTTGGCCCTACCGAGATTAAAGAAGGTTATAAGCAATGAGAGGCACAAGTGCCAAACAGATTTTCTTATCAGTCAAGATCAAGAGAACGTATGCATCAGGATTTACGTTGGTTAAGCCATGGTTCATATACCACATAAGATCATTTCCCACTTATGGGAAAAAGGCTAATCCTTTGATTTATATAGGGCTACCAAACATAAGTAACTTTCCAGGGGCACTTGCTTTGTTATACATTGGCTCTAGAACTCAGCACTGGCTCTTAACTTGGTATTCTTTTCATACTACAGTTATCTACCCACATAAGAATGCAGAAATCAAATGGGCGCATGTGTGCTATTCAGGCAGGACACCCGGGATGTCTGACAGTCCTTTCTGCACTCAGGAAATGTGGCTGCTTTGCACATGACCATCTTTGAGGTGCATTTCCCTTTGGAGGAAGACCCCCTGGAGACTCAGATGCTTGCTAATCGATCTGGGTTTAAGTGTCATTATGACACTCAGATGGTAAATGTAGCTAACAATGTAGGCCCCGCTTCAGTCCCTATTGATGAGAGTAAGCACCAGTTATGTTGAGATGCAGGCCAAACCTCAAAGACATCCCACAAGGCACGTACAGGGAGTGCTCTCATATCCTGAAGCTCCAAGAGAAGGAAAAAAGGAACACACACTCATTTGTAACGTATTCTCTTAATAAGGTGTTTCAAAAAAAGGACACCGAAGCCATCATTTCTTTTCCTCTTGTCTTAGTCATTAAATTCAACAAGATGACATTTGGATGAGAATGCCAAACAAGAATGGGAAAGAATGGAAAGAGTAAAGGAAAAACAACCAGGCACTGGTGGCCCACACCTGATTCAAAACCAGAAAAGTCAAGAATTTATTACAAAACAACTAGCAAAAAGCCAGACTGGAGGTGTGGTGGAGTGCCAGCTTTGAGCAAGTGTGAGGTTCTGAGGCCAAATGCTAGTAGTGCCAGAGAGAGAGAGAGAGAGAGAGAGAGAGAGAGAGAGAGAGAGAGAGAGAGAGAGAAGGGGGGGAGAAACAATGCCATAATTTAGGCTGGATGGTATGAATTCCAATCCTTGGGAGCCTTCACAGTTGTTTTTGTATAATTACCAGCTTTAAAAAATTGCTATCAAGAAATAATGGAACAGACTATATTATTTAAGCTGGAACATTTTTTTAAAAAATTAATTACTTCAATAGTAGTCTTAGCCATGAGCTGGCACAATCTGTTCATAGCCACTTAAGAGACTATAAGATAGCAGGGGAGGGGAAAGCTTATAGAGCAGGCCAATTAAATATTCTTCTGTCAGAGAGAGCAAGCAATGCCAATAATACAAATACAGCTTTTTAGTAAGCTCTTCTTCTCTGTGACCTTTCCCACAAACCAGGGCACAGGCCCTTCAAAAGGAATTGCTTGGAATTCACTCACTCTGGAACTCACAAAAATTACCTCCTCTGCACTTTCTAGGAATCATTATGGATAAACATGGCTGTAGCTTTTAATAATTTCAAGGATCATGTCCAAGAAAAATATGAGACTGGGCTTCATTATACAAAAGTCCCCAAACTGTGAATAAAGTCTACAGTAAATCAAAGTAAACCAGAGACTGGGACAACTTGGATGAGATTGGGCAAATTACCCAGTTAGAGGTAGAGCCTCGTGAACCTGAAGGATTGGCGTAGCCAAGGGAAAGGCAAAGGTGTGATTCAGGGAGGTCAATAGGGCAAGAGAAATGAAGGTCATCTTGCTGCAAGTTCTAACCAACAGTAGAGATCTGTAAACATCCAAACAACAGAGTTCCCCCCTGATTTCTCTTCCTAGCATGAGGGTATGCCATCACTTGAGGGTACACCGTGCTGATGTCGAGGCCTTCATAAAGCCAAGAGGACTTAGCTGTCCTGTGGCTGATTGAGCAAGCATGGTACAGGTTTATCCCTGTATGTGAAGTGGACTATGTAGCATAAAAAGAAGGCTCCTAAAAGTACAACAGCATGGATGACAGGGGCTTGAAATCAGGCAGGCCTGTGGAAAATATAAATGGAAATAGTCTGTTGAGAGAAATGAGAAGGAAGGGCATTAGGATTAGACTCTGAATGCTCAGAGGTGGTACTTGGAGCAGGTGGAGGCTGTTCAGGCAACAGGCACGGATGGCAAAATGCCCCTTTCGGAGAGGACAAGTGACACCAGCCTGATGTAGCATTAAAATCATTAGACTTTCAAGTTCGTACAACAACATGGGCAGGTGTTAATTTTGCTTGAGGCTGCAGATGGTTTGGGAGAAATGCATTTGCTATTACAGATTTTATTTCATTCAATTATCTTGGGATAAGCAATGCATACCCTTCTGTTCTTAGGCTCTAGCTGTAAGAAAACAAAACAACTCCCTCCACCTCTTATAGCAGTAGTTCTAGTGTGGAAGAAACTCAAATCACTTCTTGTTGAAACAGGACACGGTAGCCTCAGTTCCCACCAGTGACCACTGGGTGGTGCTCACACTCCAATCCTCTACTCATTTTACCCTGGCAAGGCAGTCCAATTGAAATGAAGTCAGTCCAAGTCCATTTTCAAAGCTTCATTAAATCTCCTGGAAGGAGGGAAAGCACTTCAAGGCAGACAGCCTGCTGAAGGGCTTCTGGCCAACCTATGGCTATCATTGGGTGAGATGGTATTCTGGGGTGGGGGTGGGGGCAGTGGTTGTTTCTGCTTAATGCTCTTTCTTGGGGACAAATGATCATGTAGGTGGACACTTGATCCCGGAGTTGCAATCTACAGACCCCCTGTGTAGCTTTTGGAACTGAGCTAGCTTTTCCACAATTGGTCCTTTGAAAGCAAGTCTCTAGTAAGCAGCTCTGGTCTCTAGATGTGGCTGGTTATACGTGGGGCCAGGCACTGGGATGGCTCACAGACCACATACGGGTGGTGCTGATTGACAGCCAGACCTCAGGTTTGCTAAGTAAAAGGGGTGGGGCAGGGATCCTGGCCTCTGACCCACATCCAGTCCATCCAAAGCTATCCTTGGCTACGCCTCAGGTTTCCATGTGCTCTGCAGCTGGACTAAATGTGAACCAACCAGGAATGAAAACACACACACACACACACACACACACACAAACCACTCATTTCCCCAGGCTTCAGAGAAACGTTTGGGTGCCATGGAAACCAGCTTGTCAATCCTGGTGTCTGCTCTAGAATTCTTTTTAAGCAAGACAGGCTGACATCAGGTGAGTGAATCCCTCGATGTCAGAGTATCCTAGGGAAGTGCCAAAGGAATGGATGCACTCAAGATGCGAAGAGCAGCGGAAAAACTGAGGGAGGGTGGCAGGGGGGCCAAGGAGAGGTGAGGCTGGGAGGGGAGGTGGGTGGTTCCTTCAACACAACCACGTCCGTCCGGCCTGTAAGCTGTAACCAGGAGACAGAGGTGGCGACATTGCTGCAGTCAGGGTTACATAGTCTCTGTGATAATCATTGGCATCACTAGAATTTTAAGCAGGGAAAATAATAGGAGAAAAATCAATACCATCACTTTCTTTCAAGAAACGAAAAACCTTCGTTTTTCCTTATTAGCTCCCCACAGGCTTTTCTCATTCCTTACAGCACGGGGACTCCTCAGTTGATCTGCATCTTGGATCCTTACTTTTTCAGCTCTGGGATTAAGAGGTATTTAGTCTGGTTTACCTGGCTTAGCTGAGGCCAGAGTACATTGCATGGAGAGAGGTATCCAGTGAAATATACCAGAAAACGGTTGATGCTTTTAAGGCTACACAGAGATTCCTAGTTCAGGACACCTAGCAGGCTGACTGGATGGTGTCAGTGTTTGCAAGAAGGAAATAGATGTCCTAGAGATAGGGTTTGAAAAGAGCAGCTCATTGTATGTAAATGTACAAGGGCAGACTCCAGGGAATAAAGAGAAATGAGAACATAAATTTAGAAAATAGAAGATGAATGTTTCCAAAGCAGAAGAAAGTACAAAAGACAAAAAGCACAAACTAGGATTTCTAAATCATTTTCCTTATTAAAGCTGGGTGACTCCCTTTTGAATGCTTGCCTTCTCTAAGGCCAGTTGACCCATGAACTTGTTCAAGAAACGAATGCAAGGATGACCCTAGTCCTCTAGCTTTGGCAGCATCTTTAAAAGCAGGTCCTCCACCTATCAAAAGCAGGGATTGCAAAACAGGGAACTTTTGTTTGTATGACCCTAGTCAGTCAGTCTCTCACAGCCATTGCCTGTGACACTGATATTGCCACGTGGGTATAATAAGGAGGGCTGAAATGAAAATGGGGTACAATGAGTATACTCAAAGAAAGAGAGAGAAACAGTTAATTCCCAGGGAAAAACAGGCCCAGGCTGGTGGGATGTTGAGGGATAATGACTAATGTGACCATTAAGATTTCTTTTCTCTTCCATGGAAAAGGCAAGATAAGAAGATTTCTTCAGTGGTTCATGCCTGTAATCCTCGCTACTCAGGAGGCTGAGATCTGAGGATCATGGTCCAAAGCCAGACTGGATAGGAAAGTCCATAAGACTCTTATCTCCAATAAACTTTTAAAAACCCAGAAGTGGAATTGTGGCTCAAGTGGTAGAGCATCAGACTTCAATAAAAGAAACTCAGGGACTGTATCCAGGCACTAAGTTCAAGCCCCAGGACCAGCACAGAAACAAAAAAAAGATTTCTTAAAAATAATATTTAAGATTCATTGTCCTCATGAATTCTAAGAGGAAGGGTAAAACCTGTTTATTTTCTGACTACAAATAAGACTATAAAATCAGGAAGACTTAAAAGACAGTAACAGGAAGATTTAGGTAGAAGAAAAATTGGATTGTGTTACTTGCAAACACTGGAGCTATGCTGGAGCAATGAAGATAGCCATACTGTCTTAGGGACCTGCTCTGGGAAACCTGAGGCAGGCAGCTTCCTGCCCTTGGACAAGTCATTTAACTTCTGGAGCCTTGATTTTTCCATTTGTAGTGGTATTCATTCACTGGCTAGCCTGTGTGTCATGAGCATTAAAATACAAAATTGTTTTCAGTAGCCCTGGTATATGCCCTTGATCCACTGAGTATTGATCTATGCTATGGATGCTTATGAGGGTGCATTTATATTTCCTATGGGATGCTTGGCTCAGTAGAATGGCACTATCCAATACAGCAACCACTAGTTACCTATAACGATATACATTTAGCTAATTAAGATTAATAAAATGAAAAGTACGTATTTATAAATGTACAAGTAAACACATCCTGGGTTGTATGTAAGTGTACGCAAGTGTATTAACTGGAATGTGCAGGGAAGAATTCAAATGGTGCAATTTTATGTTTTTAGAAAAATAAACTCATAGTTCAACAAAATGATTACCAGGAAAATGGCACTTGAAAGGTGTGAGGAGAAGGCCAAGGTGAGAGGTGTAGATGAATAAAGACCAAGAGGGAGAGAATCCAGTCAGAATATTCCATATAAGTCTTTTTTTGGCCAGTCCTGGGGCTTGAATTCAGGGCTTGGGCACTGTCCCTGAGCTTCTTTTGCTCAAAACTAGCACTCTACCACCTGAGCCACAGTGCCACTTCTGGCTAATAACAGCCCATCTATACACCAGGAACTTAAGAAAATTGAGAGGAGGGGTTAGGTTGGGAAAGAGGGGGGGGAATAATAATAGGTCATAGGTCATCGATCAAGATGCATTGTACTTATAAATTGATAAGTTGAATGGTAACTCTTGTGCAACAAAGATAATAAGAAATATAATTTTTTAAAAACAATAGAAAACAGTAAATAATAAAGCACAAAAAGCTTCAGTCTTGTTAGGTCTATTTTAAGAGTTCAGTAGCCATGTAGTGTAGGCTAGTGGCTACCATATTAGATAATAATACAAAGTTCCAGACTATTTCTAATCACTACAGAAGGTCTTTGGGGAGTGTCCATGGTTTGGATGAATGTCCTCTAAGGTCCGGTTGTCAAAGATCTGGTCCCTTGGGTGGTACTATTGGAAGGCTAATAAGACCTTTGCCAGAGCTCATTGAGGGTATGCCCTTGAGGTGATTGTGGGAACCAGCCTCTTTTCATTGTCTCTCTTGTTTTATCACACACACCTGCCATGATCAGCCACTCTCATCAGAGGCCCATACCAAGTTTTACTCTTTGTAATTGACCTCAAATATCATGTTACTGCTACTAAATGGTGAATCATACAGAAAGCACCAACCATCTCAGGCAGTGCTCAGCTGAGTTGCCTTAATCATCTTGAGATCCTTTCACCTGGGCAGTGACAATGAGCAGCCCTGAGATGGAAAGGGAAGCATCAGTTTTGACTCGCCTCACTGCTGGGCCTGTGCCCAGGCTACCTTGATGACCCCTCCAACATGGCTACCGATGGGCAGCACTAGTGAGCTGGAGTTCAGTACCAGCCCTGGTGATGAGGAACCTGCTCCACAGGCCTCTTCAGTTTCCCTGGAGGTTTCTCTCCTCCTGAAGCTCTCTTGAGTTCCTGTCCTCAAACTGAGATGAAGGGTAAAAATAAAGTATTTCTTTGAGGGCAGCTGTTAGACTGATGATGCAACGAATCATTTGCATTTATGGAAATTACATGATTATGTAAATTACAGTAACATTTCAATAGAGGAAAGAGACAGGCCTGCTAGAATTTGGAAAAAGGGCAGGCATGGGAGGCCTGAGATGCCCAAGGTCCAAGTGCTCCTGGTGGGTGGCAGAGAAGCAGACGGAGCTTTGCAATGACCTGTAGCCTGTAGGCATCTGTTGGACCTGATTGAGGGAGATAGGGAAATACAACAAAAACACTCAGCATGGCCTCAGGACCTAATAGGTTAGGGCGCCTCCAGTCACGGAGGAAGCGTCCAGGTACTGTCCAGCTTTCCCAAGGTCTGGTGCTTCACTGCACAGAATATCACCAGGGAGAAAGGGTGGGGGAAGGGCATGAGAACAACATAGTTTATGCTTTTGAAATAATCATTTCTTTTTCCCTAATTTCTCATTAGAATAAACAAGCAAATAAAGTTGTACTGAGCAATGTTTAGGTAATGGGTTTTGGGAATACAGACGTGATGTCTATTAATTGTTCTTTAGATTTGTTGGTTGTACTTGTCGTACACCTGGGTTTTTGCCTTCTTGTCCCATCTGTGTCTGTTTATATATCAGTTGTTTAAATCTCTTGGCAGGACGATGTTCTTAGCTCCTTCCTGGCCTACTCTGAGCCCTTTGCCCCGGAGCAGATCAACATCTCTGGAGAAGCCATCTTGCCAGCTCTTTGGATGTCTAGAGCCCATGGTTGTCCTGAGCACCACTCCAAGGGGCCTGTTGGTGGAGATGAACACAGAAATAGCATCTGGTCCCATTTATTCTGATCTTGCCCTGTGGGTGAATGGGCTCTTTATTGTAGAACCTCAGGGGAACAACAGTTACTTGTTCTGATACTTCAGAACCCTGTAATAGGGGAGAACACTAAAAGAAAACTCAAATAGCTAAATAAATTGTTTGGGAAGGTTGGTAATTATTTTGTGGGCGGGAGAAAGGGCTTTGAAATAAAGGAGTCTTAAGTGCCCATAGCAAAATCCTAAAGAGAGGCCTTGTAGTCTATAAGGAACACAGGAAGAAAAATGATTTCATTACCACGCTATTTGGGTAGGAAGAGAACAAGAAACCCTGATAAAAAAAAAAAAGGCTACAGTGTATTTGTGAGTGACAGCCTGAGGCTTGGCCGTGGAAGAGATTTGGAGACACTATGAACATTGCTTTTGCTAAGTGCAGTGTTTCTGGATGTGACATTCTTTCATTCTTTGTACAGTTTTAAGCCTTAAATAAAAATGACCCTAGAGAGTGTTGCTTCTATTTAACAAGAATAGGTAATCCAGGAAGACTAACAGAAGTTAGAAATCCAGACAAACTTGAGTTCCTCAGGCTTCCATGATGCCTTTGCTTTGGGACTCTCAAGATTTGATGATTGCCTGGCTATGAGGAGGAATACTCTGGGAGGCAAAGGTTTTCAATCAGGGTTCAAAACCCTGTGGAATGTGAGGGTGATTAAGTGGTGACACCTGTCACCCCAGCGATTGACAGGGTTGAATCAGATGATCTGACTGGCCAGATGGTGTCGCTTTCCTCCCTCACAGCTCCATGCTTACTCAGGTCAAAGACAATGACCATTGCTCACAGTGGAGGAAAGCCCTTCGGCAAAGGGTGTAAGAGTAGCTGTACTCCCCTGCTAGAACCTTCAAACGTTCTCTCAAAATGCTGTGCTGAGCTTCTGGCAGCAGGATCCCATGAGGGTGGAGGAAGATGTGGCTGAAATGCAGTTTCCCAAGTCTCATGCCACAGCCTGTGGAATGGAATTCAATGGCTCTTGCGTTTTCAATAGGCTAGTTGTTTTCAATGCATGCGGAAGCTGCGGAGAGTACCAGTCCAAGGAAGATGAACCAAGATCCAGCCCTGAGAATGCAAACTTTATCACCTCCATTTCTTCTTCAACAATGGTTAAATGCAATGTTCCTGAAGATCACCAAACTCTGGCTTTGAAAACATGTCTGAAATATACAGTGTACATTTTCCAATGAGGGCAAAGCCAATTTGATTTTGTAGTTTGTTGCTGTCAGAGGAAATACAGAGCTGCCCTGGCAGCCTGCACATTGAACTGCCTCCGTTCTGTGATTTATACATCCTGCCCTGAGGGTGGATGGTTGTTTGTCCCAAAGATCGGGCTCAGGGGAGTATCACCTGCGACCCACAAGAAGCCAAATCTCTTTACTTCTTCACACATCATTAACAGCAATTTTACATTTATTTTATCTTGGACAGGTCCAGATAAATTGGCCCCCAAACAAGTTATTTCACATATAGTCCAGGAGGTGTCAATGCTGCAAACAGAGTTTAAGAAGACTGACACCAGGGAAATCGCTCTTGGGAGTGGAGATTGCTAAGCCAGAGCTCCTGGCAGACTTTGACCTTCTCCATTCCATTTCATCGCCTTGTCTTTATGAGCTGTGTCATCTCTTTCTGGAATTCAGCAAAGTAGATAGTTGTGTTCATTTACACTATGTCTTATCCATCTCTCTTGAAAAAGTCTTTTTCAAAAATCATGCTAAAATACCCCCAAAAGGCAGAAAAGCACATGATGAAAAACAACAACACATGACGAGCATAGGTTGGCTGATCTCAGGACAAATCTCACTGAAAAGAGAATTCAGTAAGTATGGGTTGGAGCAAAAAGGACAGATTGCTAGGTTCCATAGTAACAGCCAAGAATAAGAGCACAGTTCCTGCATCTTTAAATCTATTAATCAGGGCTTGAAAAGATGAAGTACATCTTTAACTTCAGCATGGCCTACGGAGCCCTTTTCCTCTTGAGTTGGGTGTTGATCTTCTTTATTCTTAGCCCTAGAAGCTCTGGAGGACAAGTGTCAATGCACATATAACTCCATATTTACAGCACACCTTGCGATGGTTGGTAAACCGCGATTTTCAACATGAAGATTTGAAGAACCCAGCTGCTTCCAAGTGCCATGCTGCATATCAAACAGCATGTTTAGTTCATTGGCATAGAAAGTTCCAATAAAATAATGTGTAGGTGAGTGCTATGTGAAACAGATGACGTTAGATGTCTTAAGTGTTTCTTTCTTGTCTTGTAGGTAAGACAACTGAAAGCCAGAGGGTTCGATCTCTCCAAGATTATTAGTCAGGTGTATAGTCCCAGGTCCCCAGAAACACAGAACAAATAGGAGATATGTATTCATATACATACATACATGTAATCATACCTACTATATATACATATAATTATGAGATATTGGCTTGCATTATTATGAAAGCTGAGAGGTTCTATGACCTACAACCTATAAAAACCAACAGGATTAGTTCCAAAGCCCTAACTATCAAGAAACTAATGGTGTAAATTCCAGTTCCGATGAAAAGGCCCAAGAATCAGGAGCACTGCTGTCTAAGGGCTGAGGAAGACATGACCCTGCTCAAGAAGAAAGCTAATTCACCATTCCTGACTTTCGGTTCTATTTGGGTCATCAAGGGATTCACTCACATCTACCACATTGGTGAGAGTGATCTTTTTCACTCATTGTATGGATTCAAAGGCCAATCTGTCCTGAAAGACCTGAGATACATCCAGAAATAATATTTTACCAGTCCACTGGGGATCTGTCATCTCAATCAAGTTGGTGTATAAAATAAACCATTACATGTGTGTGTATGGGGAGGGGGAAGGGACCAGCATTAGGAGTCAGAGTTCAAACCTCTGTTCTTTCCATTTTGCTACTATTTTCTTCCACATGGATCAGCTTGGCAAACTTAAAGAGTTGCCCAGCTTCCCACCCCCCACGCCAAACAGGTACCACAGATCAGTTAAACAAGGGCTGAGCAGGTACTCAGCCCTAGTAGAGACTTAGGGGGCTCTGAGGATTGACTCAGGTAAAGAAGTGAGGGGAAGAAATGGCTGTGATGCTCCCACCTTTCTGCCTGACCTGCCTGCCATGGGATGCATCATGGCTGTTGCATCAATTCGGTCCCAGGATGTAGAGAGGCCCTTCCATGTGGGATATGGGACAGATTTCTACAAGACTCTAATGCATGGGATGCAAAGGTCAAATGTCAACTTAGTATCATTTTTCTAAGCTAAATGATTGTGATAGAACTGGGGCTGAAATATAAGAAGAGGATCTTGGGAGAATACATCAAGTTTAGAGCTGTGTTGAATTTGGGACATGAGGTTGAATATAAAAGTCATGTACCCACAAATGGATATTAGGCATATGTTCATACTAAGAACACAGGTGGAGGGTGTTGGCACAAAGGTGATTATGGTAAGAGGTACTGTTAAAGAGAAGCAAGCATCCTGGAGACTCAAGATGGAAGTCAAAGAACCATGAGGCAAGTCAGAGCAAATGGTTAGGAGGGTTACAGAAACAGTCACGGGACTGCTATGGACCCAGACATCCTAAGTTATAACTCCCCTTTCCATGACTCAGTTACCAGGCAGAAATTCTGGTGACCAAAGTAACAGGAATATGGAAAAGCTGTTTCCACACATAGACCTGCACTTGCCCATTCACCACCAGTGTCCTTTGCTCCAGGCAGAGGAGCTGTGCATTGCCCCGTGCTGACCCAAACAGAAAGATCAACTTACCACAATGAGTGCCACCACAGACAGCGTGTAGTAGATGGAATCCCTCAACAGGCACCAGGAGGAGAGAGCCACAACCTAAAGAAGAAGGAGACAAAGAGAATAAAAAATAGACTGTCAGAATGTGAAAACCAGACAGTGTAATCTTTTTTTTATTGGTCTTGGTAATAGGAACTGAAAGCAGTACATTGGGTTTGCTAGATAAGCACTCTATGACTTGACATACCCCAAGACTTCTAAGTTTATTTGTTTATTTATTTATTTATTATTAGTTGTGGGGCTTGAACTCTGGACCTTGGCGCTGTCCCTACACTCTTCAGCTCAAGGCGAGTGCTCTACCCCTTGAGCCACAGCACTACTTCCTGTTTTCTACTGGATTATTGGAGATAAGAGTCTCACAGACTTTCCTGCCAGGGCTGGCTTTGAACCGTGATCCTCAGATCTCAGTAGCTAGAATTACAGGTGTGAGCCACCGGCGCCCGGGTATATTTATTTTTGATAGGGACTTTTGCATTAATCTAGAACCATGATCCTCCTATCTTTGCCTTCTGTGTAAACTAATGTGTACCATCACATAGTCCAACAGTATGACTTCTGCTGGCTTTATTCTCCTAGTAGAGGACATAAATAGAACAAAAAAGGCACAGGAAGGGTAAATTTGCTCCTCCTTAGGCTGAGAGAGCAATTTTCCCTTTAGCCAGTGACAAACCAAAGACAATCTTATGTCTGTCTGCTGTCTTGGACTCAATCAATCAGCCAATCAATAGGAATTCATTGAGGGTCTTTACGCAGATTAATCTGGATCTTCTGAGAGGCAGATACAAAGATAGGATTAAACAATAACAACTGGGTTGGGAGGAAATGGCCAGTGACAGAAACCTTCAGGTTTGACCTCTGGGAAGCAGAGAGGGAAAGCGGGGTGTTCCAGGCTGCCAGCCAAGACTTGGAAGATGTGCAGCATGGCTGAGGGGAATCTTGGGTTATCTTATTCAATCTGTACACAAACATTTGGTGTTCCTTTTCTCCCCTTCCCAGTACTGAAGCTTGAACTTGAGCCCTTCTCATTCTTGCTCAGCAATTTTGTTCTCCAACCTTGAGCCATGCCTCTACCCCCAGATTTTTGCTGGTTAATTGAAGATGTGTCTGGAGATGCTGTCTGCCTTGGATGGTTGTGAACTTCGATTCTCAGACCTCAGCCTCCAAAGTAGCTAGGATTATAGGCATGAGTCACCAGTGTGCCCAGTGGGCCTCACCCTCTTTTTGCCAGCCATCTGAGTTTAGCAAATTTGAGATACTTGACCAATATACCTAGTAGGTGTACTGAGGAAGAACTGGGAATCCTGGGTTCTAAGTCCCTGTGCACAAACACTCCAATGGAGGTCAGTATTAAAAAACAACACAGCTGATCACTGTGACTGCTTCCTATGGGGTGGGAGGGGGGGCTTTTTCTCTATTACTTAAAGCTGTTAGGTAAGTATATTAGCAATTGTGGCCAAAGGGGCATTGTTAAAGGCTCAAAGACCAAACGAAACAAAACCAAAACAGCAGCCCGCAGTTAAATCTAAAAAATAAACTGCTTTAAGGAGATTCAGAGCAAGCTACCAAAGCAGAAAGACATTAAGCAAAAGACATCATGGGGGCTATGCTAGGGATGGACATGCCCTAGGAGAGAAGCAACTAAATCAACACTGACACCACTGGTGCTTGTGGCTAGCTTTCAAAATTAAATTCATGTCATTGGTAATTGGATGTTTCACTATTCCATCAGTACAACTACACTGACCTGATGGGGGCCCACACAGTTCTTTTGAAGTATAGTTTTTCTTTCTTTTCTTTTCTTTCATTACTAGGGTTTAAACTCAGGAGATGAAGGTTGCTTGACAAGTTTTCTACCAACTGAGTCACAAGGTAGGCCCAACCTGTTTGTTTTTTAAATTTTAGTTCCTAGTATTATTATATTATTTTATTTTTTAGATGGGGTGATGTTTTTTGCCTGGGGTTGGTCTTGGATTGTGATTTTCCTATCTATGCCTCTCTTATAGCTGGGATTAAGGAGTATGCCGCAACATCTGGACACTTCTTTTTGTTTTTGTCTGTAAATCTCTTAGATGGATTTTAGTGACCACCTGACTTTGACCTTGAACATATTTCCTGGAAGGGAGGGAAGGTCCTTTGCAGCTGGAGGCAGGTGTCAATCAACCCAGAGCAGGCTGATGGGAAGCCAGTTTGGTTTCCTTGGCACTTCCTTGGCAAAGGGATTACAATGAAGCAAGGATTCAAGGAAAAAACCCAAAGTGAGCAATTCTGCCCCTAATCTGATTGGTAATAGAGATGATAAAAAGTCAGTCCTGAGGAAAGCCTGCAAGAAATCCAGCCAGAGACTCTACTTCCCCTGTAGCTCTAGGAATCCCTCCCAGCTGGAATGTCATCTTGGTATTTCCTTCTCTATTTCTAGACTGCATTTCACACATTCTCTACTGAATATTCAGCTTCAGTTTCCTTCCTATAATTTCATTTAGCTTCAGAATGGCATAATGCAGAAAGAAATCACACTTCCAAAACACAGGAAAACACATTCTCTTCTCTTTCAGAATTCTTTTTCCTCTTAGGAGGTTAAAAATAATAGTTGAGGATAAAAGTATATACATATACATTGCAAATCTATATACAGCTGTCAATATATGATAATAGACACCCCATACCTAAGGATGCTGTGCATGTATAAAACACAACATAATATTTATAGCCACATTTCTTGTCAAGCGATGGAATTTGACATGGCAGGCACATTTTCAAAGGCATAAATACCCTCAATTTGTGAGTGTTTGACTTTTTTTCTTAAAAAGGAAAATCATTGAAGCAGATAAAGTACCATAATAGTTATATGACAGAAAACTGCTACCTTCTTGGAGAAATGTTATTTCACACAAATTTCATAGAAAAAAAAGATTTGAGAATTGTAACATGAGTTTCATGGCAAGCTTTTGAGCTGACATGATTTCTACAACGAATTCTTGTCTCAGGATATATCGCCATTCATTTTGGAGCTAGGAAGGGCTATAGGTGTCCTCCAAATAGTCTGAAGACATCAGCATTAAGGTTTGTTCAGGTGAGAACCTGACATGGGCTTTTTTTCCAAATGGTAAATCAGTGGGTTGTTCCACTACAGTATGAAAATACTTTTATGCTGGAAAAACCCACTGAAATCTAACAGACTCCCCAGAAGTTTACTATTGTAAATGGACAATACCTAGGTGCTAGTGGCTCACACTTACAATCCTAGCTACGCAGGAGGCTGAGAGCTGGAGGATTGTGGTTTGAAGCCAGACAGGGCAGGAAAGTCTGTGAGGCACCATTGCCAAAATAGTAAGAAAAAAGCAAGGCTGGAGGTATGGTTCAAGTACTAGAACATTTGATGAGTGAATGCAAGGCCCTAAGTTCAAACTCAAAACTGTGCTTTGGAAAAAATATAATGAACTTATGCTTATTAATTTTTATGTCCAGGAACACACAATGCATTTTTAGTTTTAGTTTAAATTTTATATATGTTTTCTGAGGAATCTCATTTTGATTTCTAGGTTTATGTTAGGGAAAAATGACATAAGTAAGTAAACTGCTACTGGTGATATATTTAAATAGAAAAGAGGCCACATCAGGACAGTGCACACAGAGTCATCTCTTGAATGTTCTTCATGGAGCACAGGAAACAAGACATGCTCAAGACAACTTGAGGCCTCTGCAGAACTCACAAGTGCTTTCTTCCCTCTCCACAACATGCATTATGTGTAGCCGTTTTCATATTAAATGGAAGCTAACTACTTGGCCTTCATAAATTGGTAGTTCAGAGTGCTTACACACACACATCAGAATTCAGAGTTGGCTCTACTGCCAGCAAGAAAATGTGGGTCTTGTAATCACAGGGCCTGGCTTGCCTTCTGAGCCCCAAAGCCCTCTGCCCATGCTAGAGACCAGGGACCAGTGCACCCGCATTCACTCCCAGGCTCTCATGGACTAGCATTTGATAACAACTGCAATGCTAAGTGCCTGACTCAAGTCTGTTGAGCAAGTGGAGCTCATTTAGGGAAATTTCACCAAGCATTTCATATTGATGGTATGATCACTTTTCTGGGTATATGTGGGTATTCAATAACGTTACTCAAATCCCTTGAACCACAAAAAAAAGTTACTAGAAAATGAAACTATAATGTTTATTAGTTAATATTACCTGTTAGATTTTCTCTTTCCTTCTTCCCCTTCCCTCCCTTCTTCCTTTCCTTTCCCTTCCTCTCCCATCTCTTCCCTTCCTCTCCTTTCTCCTTCCTTTCACTTTCCTCCCTCCCTTTTGTTCATTCATTCTTTTTTGTTCATGACTTGAACTCAGGACTTCACCATCACTTAGTTGGAACTTGAGCACGTGAGCCATGCCTTCCCATCCCTTCTTTTTGCAGGTTACTTAGGAGATAAATCTAGTGAGTGTTTTTTCCCAGGTTGGCCTCAAACCTGAGTAGCTAGGATGAAAGACAAATGTGAGCCAGCAGTGCCCTGCTTACATGTTAGCTTTAATATAAACCACTCCATGGCAACTTGAGGTTGGCTTATTAATTACATTACCACAAAAGATACAGGAAGATTTTTAAGTATGGATTAAGAGAATGATTTAGCATTTCTCTGGATTTCACACCACCGGCAATTGAGTGATTTTGGAAAGCTAGACCCTTTACATCGCTTATGTGTCTCAGGCTGGATACTGATGGTGGTTTTATTCTGTTTGTTGGCTTGATCAGTTTTACTTTGTACTTGCTAATTGAGGTACTTTTGCACATATACACTGCGATTCTGGGGGTAGGGAGACAGGGTTTTCTCGTGGAAGGCACCCTCCTGTCACCATGGAGCTGATCTGTAGCAGTCTCTTTAGACAAGGTGAGCACTACTCAGCTTGCCATGTGCCCCTCAACTCCAAAGCCCAGACTCAGCTGTTGTCCTGTTACCCTAGCTGTTATGCTAGGCACTCATTCATACTCTCTGGATCTCCTTTCAGTAGAATGTATCAGAGGCATAAAATAAACAGCAAAGAGTCACAAGAACTTGTTTATTGAAATTCAGTAATCCAAATATGGAAGCTATTTTAATATATGCACTTCTTTGTAAATGAGAGCTGGTAAGTTCTTTTTTAATGATCAGAATAGGCAATCATTAGAATAAAGGGATGAATAAAGAAGGAAACTGGGAGATATCAGCAACAACTAGAACATATGAAAGCATCCTAGATTTCCATAGGAGATGGTGTCACAGGTCTTGCCAATGTTTGTTCACGCATGGATAATATACTGTAAATTTTTTCTTTACCCAAATCCACTGACTTCCCCCTAGTCCAATTTACAGAAATGGAAGCCCTGAGGTTTTACTTGTTGTTAGTTCCTGGCATTTGGTCATTTAATTATCTTTCCACCAGCAGGAGGATGTGAGGTCATGTGTTTCTGGGTCTATCCTGGCAGTGCTGGTAGAAATTCAGGTGCAGGAGGTAGAAAAAAATGGCAGAAAATCCTGACTGGGGCTATATTTAGGTTTCAATTATGTGTACTGTTTGGTCCATTGTAATAGATAGAAAGTTGGCCATATGTCTGTAGTTTTTCAGGAAGAATGAAAGTGGCTTGCAATATTCATAAGTGGAGAAGTACAGAAGTGGAGTCAGTCCTCAGAGGACTAAAGAGACAGATGCTTTCTGTCTCCACAGTGAAGCACGTGCCTGCTGCAAATTTACCTCAAGTGTGGTCCAGGATAGCAGTGTGGCCATCCTTGGAGAGTTGTTAGAAATGTGCCTTTCAGGCCCAACTGCAGACTTACTGCATCAGAGTCTGCATCTTAATAAGATGTACAAGCACTTGCCAAGTAAGAAGCACTGACTGGCCCAGAGCTGGGGAATCCTCGAGTCACATAAACGTGAGTGTAAAAAGGAAGACACCGGTGAGGGGCACAGCCGTGGACCTGAGCAATGGGATCTAGTTACGATGAAGTTGGCATGGGAAGCCATCTAGGTTCTTTGGGTCAGAAAGCTAGAGCTGAGAGGATGAAGCTACAAATGAGAAGCTTTACTTACTGGGGCTTTCTTTCGTTCTGTTTTTATTCGTTGCCAGTCCAGGGGCTTGAACTCAGGTCCTGAGCACTGTCCCTGAGTTTCTTTTGCTCAAGAATAATATTCTACCACTTGAGCCACAGCACCACATCTGGCTTTTTCTGTTCATATGGTACTGAGGAATTGAACCCAGAGCTTCATGCATGCTAGGCAAGCACTCTATCACTAAGCTACACTCACAGCTCCTATTGGGGCTTTCTTACTTGATCTAGTTTTGAGCGTTAACCCTGCTCAAGAAGCTGGGGAAAAATCATCTCTTCATACCTCAGAACTGTATGATTCCAGCTCTCTTACAAGATACCTCCCTAAAGAGACAGGAAATCTAAACCTGAGTGGTGCATAGTTTATTTTAAAATGCATGTTTTCTGGGTTAGGGAATAAATGTTTCCTCCTCTTACCATTTACATAACATGAAAGGGCCACCTCAAACTTGTGGGGACATTTTGATGCCTGCTCTGTAATTCATCATCATAGGACTTGGTCTCCAAGCTGGCATAGAGCTTTCCTTGTGTCCGAAGTGTTGACCAAATGGGAAGTTAATACGTATCATGTGAGTTCAGAAATCAGACAATAGACCTTACATGGAATTTGAGGTTAAACATATGGAAGTAAGACCCTCCCTCAAGTGACATAATTTATTGCATTAGCATTTGGTGTCCATAATGTAATATTACCAGTCTGTGGAAAGAAGCATTTCAAAAGGTGTCAGTGAATGGATAATGGAATCCTGGGGACGCAGCATGTTCCATTTCCTTCTACTTGCTCTGAAAATTAAAGAGCTGTAAGCCAAGGTGATAAGAAATAGAATGAGCCATTTTTCAGTTCACAGGCTTGGATATGATGTTAGAAGTCTCCTTTTCATAACCTGGAAAAATCCAAGCTTCTCTGGTTTCATCAATTAACAAAGAGCAAGAAGGATTGAATCTTCACTTTCACAACCTACTTTTTGATTTTTACCTACTTTTGGTTAAAGAATGGAATAGCTGCTATGCCAGGAGCTAAAAGGACTTAAAATGGGATGTGCCTTCAAAGGACTTAAAATGGGTGTGTGATCACTCTCCCCAACCATATTTGGGAGCTCCAGGATAGGAAGATGCCCCCTTGCAAGGTGAGGACACAGGCCTCAGCTCTTCTCTTACAGGTGCACAGTGATCATTTCCTATTAAAAAATACTAGTTGCTATGCCTTTATGGCTGCTGGCTGCAGTTCACTTTCAGACAATCTATTCTAAGAAATTTTGGTGACTCAGAGCAGGTGATGCTTATGAATCAATCCTACAGCCAGGGCAAACTGAACATAAGGGCATTTCATAACATGTGCTTGGAAGACATAATCCTCCCACATTAAATGAATTGAGAATTAAAACATGATAATACATCAATAACACATCCAGCCTTAAACAACAGAGCAGAGCTAAGGGATTAAGACAGCCAATAAATCCACCAATCATCAAAGGCCCTCCCTAAGGAGCTGAACAATATTTAGATAAAAATATAGAGAGAGGTAAGGGAGGTAAGTGTTCCCCTCCTCCCAGCACTCACTTCAGGGAAAGAGATATGTTCTCTGCTCAAAAAAAAATGGGGATAGCTCCCCATTATCAATGAATTAGACACAGGATATAACCAGAAGACAACACTTGGACAAATGTGAAGAGTTAAAGGTGCTTTCTAATCACACACGCAGAAATGAGTAGTTTCCTTCTATCTTAGTTAAAGCTTGTTTTACTTAATGATGACTTTTAAATAGGAAATTTGAAGTATAATTTATAAGCAATAAAGTATACCACCATAAAATATATAACTTAATAAGTTAGAATTTTTTGGTATGCTCATGTAGTCTCCAGTCATGATAGAAAATATTTCTATTTTCCAGAAAAGTGTCTCTCAGTCACCACCTTTCACTCAATCACTGACAACTTTTATCATGCATGTCGCATATAGCAAGTACCCTTCTTCACTGTAGCTTTTTTGTGATTGACATTCATGTCCTCCTGCTTGCTAGTCCTTCACTTTTCCACTTGAGTCATGTGCCCCCAGCACTGGTTTTTGTTGGTACTTTGTATGTGTGCATGTGCATGTGCGTGTGTGTGTGCATGTGTGTATGTGTGCACACACGCACTCACATGTGTGTGCATGCACATGTTCTTATCCTGGGGCTTGAATTTAGGACCTGGGCACTGTCTCCGAGCTCTTTTGCTCAAAGTTAGCACTCTACCACAACTCAATTTCTAGCTTTTTGGTAGTTAATTGAAGATAAGAATCTCACAGATTTTTTTGCCTAGGCTGTTTTTGACCACTGATCCTAAGATCTCTGTCTCCTGAGCAGCTAGGATTAGAGGCATGAGTTACCAGTGGCAGACTTGCTGGATTTTTTTTTTTTTGTCGGTCATGGGGCTTGAACTCTGGGCCTGGGCACTGTCTTTCAGTTCTTCAGCTCAAGGCTAGCACTCTACCACTTGAGCCACAGCACCACAGACTTTCCTGCCCAAGCTGGCTTTGAACTGTGATCCTCAGATCTGAGCCTCCTGAATATCTAGGATTATAGTTGTGAGCCACCAGCGCCCGGCTAGCTGGTTATTTTTGAGATAAGGTGTTAGATCCTTCCCAGCATTTGTCTAAGCTGTGGTCCTTCTGCTTTTAGGTTTCTATAATTGCTGAGATGACAGGCATGTATCACCTCATGACAGATTCTTTCGGTGGAGACATAGTCTCTTGAACTCTTCTGCTCTGGGGTTACCTAGAACCACCTTCCTCCCAATCTCAGCTTTCCAAATAGCTGGGTTGATGGGCATGAGCCTCCATATTCAACTCTTCACTGTACTTTGGAGCTTTATCTATATTGTATATCAGTAATTTGTTCCCTTTTATTGTTGAGCAGTATTCCATTTGTTCATCCATCTCCCTGTTGGACACTTGAGATGCTAGCAGTTTTGACATATGATTAAAGCTGCTATGAACATTTTGAAACAAATCTTGGATGGATACTAGAGGGATGCTTTAGATATACATGTTTTGAAGCCCTTGGCTTCCTCCTTAAGGGTCTAGTGTCTTCCTGGAAGTTTTTGGTGACAGCTAAGCAACTGAAATGTGTAGATGAGTCTCTGTTTCTCTATGACTGCTAGAACTTTGGCTCTGAGGGGGTGGCAGGAATAAACTAACCATATCAAAAGTGGCCTGTGAAAATCAAAGCCAGGATTGCTGAAGTGAAAATAGTTGACCCTGGACTTCTTTGATAGTAAACATGCCTTAGACAAGCATACAAACCACGGAGAGAAAGACCTAAATGCTTCCCCTTAGACTGACAATGTCTCAATATTTAGGAATGACCATGATTATAAAAATAAGCTTGAGTAGGAAACTTGAAAGGAAGTAGAGGGTACAGGAAGTATTTCTTTCCTTTCTAAACCTGTGAACTATTTTATAGCTGATATAGAAAGGGGTGGGAGGGTGTGCTGGACAATTTCCTTGAATAACAATAGCAGTAGCAACAGCAACAACAGCAGCATTTTATTGAATGGTTATAAATACCAGGCACCATTCTAAGGAATTTTCTCTGTATACTTTAACTAATTCAATGCTCATGCAACTCTTTTTTTAAATGTTAAACTCATTTAATCCTCACAAAAAAGAAGTTTTATTTCACAATTTCATATGAGGGAATGGCTTAGAGAAGTTGAACCACCTCCAACTTTTCAATTCTAAGTTCAGAGAACTTTAATATATGCTATAAATACATTATTTCATTTAATTCCCAATCACCCCTCTTCACCCTCCCCCTATACTGAAGATATCCAATTGGGGTAAGCAAATGTTCTACCACTCGAGTCATGACTCAGTCCTTTTGCTTTTAGTTTGTTTTTAGGTAGCCTCCTGCCTTTTGCCTGGGCCAGGCTTGAACAAAGATACTCCTATCTCTACTTGTTGAGCAGCTGGGATTACAGGTGCATACTCATGCAACTCTTTAAGATGAATGCTTGCTACTTAGCTGAGTAGATTTGGGGTGTCTTAACCCCAAATATCTTACAATGCAACTGTATTGTAGATACAGTCTTGAAGGAGGTAATTAAATTAATTGAGGAAATCCAACTGGCTTCTTGATAAGGAAAGTTTAGTAAGATACAGAGATACACCCAAAGAAGACCAGGTGAAGATAGAGGGACAAAGATGGCCACATATAAGCCAAAGAGAAAAAAAAAATCTCAGGAAAAAACTAGCTCTCCCACACCTTACTCTTGACTTTCAGCTTTTTAAACAGCAAGAAGGTAAGATTTTTTGATCAAAGCCATCTACCCCTATCTTGTGGTAGCAGCCCTGGCTACCCCATGCCATTCTATACAATGTAGTCTTCATTTTAAACACGTGGGCAGCCATGGGTCATGGTAATCTGCCCAGCATGGAGCCAGATGAATGGCTCAAAAGCTCATGTTTGGAGGCATTATAGAAAAAGACTTCCTTTTTCTTTCTCATGGAATAAAAACAAAAGGTGGGGGTGGTGAGTCTCTGTGTCTTGAGTGAGGATACACCTCAGTCTGGGGAGCAGGGTGTGTGGTCCAGTCATGAAATCAATTAACTACAAGTCTAGGATAGGTCTTCAGAGGCTTTCCCCATGGCAAATGTGTTGTTGGGAATGCCTCATCTACAGCATTGTTGCTCTTTCTCCTTGGCACTGGGCTCAGCACTGACATGTAGGTCCTGTCTGATGGTCTATGCAGAAAATAGATTGTTTGGTACAATCAGCTAAGATGTCCATATCCTAATCCTTGGAACCCAAGGACATGTTAGTTTGCTTGGTAACAAGAGCTTAGCAGATGTGATTAAATTAAGGATCCTGAGATGGAAGATTATCCCGGATTATCCTGGCATACCCAAGGTAATCCCACGAGTCCTTACAAGTAGGGGAGGGAGGGGAAGAGGATGAGAGGGATAAGTAGGAGGTGTGACCATGGCAGCAAGAGGATGAATTGACACGGGACGAGGCCAGAGTCCAGGACGCTAGGTGGCCAGGCAGTGGCAAAAGGCAGAAAACAGATCTCTCCCCACAGAGATTTCCGAAAGAACGCAGCCTTGCCAACACCTTGATTTTAGATTTCTAACCTCCAGTACTACAAGCTGAATTCGTTTAAGCCACTGAGTTTATCAAAACTTGTGATAGAGTCCCCAGGAAACCATTATCACTGTCCTGCTTGTGTTCCTGACACACAGCATGGATCTCTCCACCAACTCTATGGCCAGGAAGTGCTCTGAATCAAGGGTATAGTCCTTCTGAGATTAAAGAAGAAATGTCCTGTTCTCTTCAGACCAAGCGGGACTCCCGAACTCTGCGTTAGACACTGTGTGGTGTTTAACTCACATCCCATAGGAAAGCATGTGGTCACTGTCGTTTTCCACAGAGGGAACTGCAGAGACGTCTCAAGAGAGAAGAGTGGCAAGAGACCCCAAACCACACTGCAATTTCAAACCTTCACTCAGAGCTAGGCATTGTGGCACACTCCTATAACCCCAGCGCTCAGAAGGCTGAGTCGGAAGGAACACAAGTTTGAGATCACCCTGGGCTAGATAAAACTCTGTCGCAAAAGAAACAGAGACGGACGAATAGGCAGAGAGAAAGCAAGCAAGAGAGAGATGAAAAAGAAGATATGAGAAATAACAACTCTCAAACTTTTAAAATATTAAAATTCTTTATAGATACCACACTGACCAGTTTTTTTTGTTCACAGTTTGTCATCTTAATAATTTTTTTTTGGGGGGGGGTCCGGTCATGGGACCTGAACTCTGGGCCTGGGTGCTGTCCCTCAGCTCTTCAGCTCAAGGCTAGTGCTCTACCACTTAAGCCACAGCGCCACTTCCGGCTTTTTTCTTTTGGTTTATGTGGTGCTGAGGAATCGAACCCAGGGCCTCAGGCATGCAAGGCAAGCGCTCTACCATTGAGCTACCTTCCCAGCCCCTTCATCTTAATAATTTTCAAGGGTACAGTTTATCACCACTAAATCTGCTAAATACATTCACATTGTTGTGCTTTTGTGGTGGACTTTGTATCACAACCTTTATAGCTATTAATACACACCATCACTACCAACCACTGCCAGAACTTCTTCATGTTTTCAAACTTTTAGTACCCATTAAGCAACAGTTGCCCATTTTTCCTTTCCAGTTTCCTGGCATGGGTACTGCACATAAGCAAAATCCTATGCATTTGTCCTTGTGTATGGAGTTTATTTCACTCAGCATAGTATTTTCAAAGCCATATATTCAGCCCTTACACCATTTCCCATGGATGCTCTGCAAGCTGTACCATCTCAGCACTAGTCTTCAAACTTACAGAAATTTGCCACCCATTCTTGGTTCTAAAGAATACTGTCATACTGAGTTATGAGACAGAAGTGTTTGCTCAGACTGTCCCTGTATTGCCCATGGAAGCTTAATAATGATGAGAAAATGAAAAGTGATAGCAAAATTCTTTTTGGTACCAGTCCTGGGACTTGAACTCAGGGCCTAGGCTCTGTCACTTAAACATTTTTATATAAGGCTGGCACTCTACCTCTTTAGCCACAGCTCCAATTCTGGCTTTTTGGTGATTAATTGTAGACAAGACTCTCATAAGTCCAGGTGCTGGTGGCTGATAACCTGTAATCCTAGCTACTGAGGAGGCTGAAATCTGAGGATCATGCTTTGAAGCCAGCCTGGGTAGGAAAGTCTGTGAAACTCTCATCTCACTTAATCACAAAGAAAACCAGAAGTGGTGCTATAGCTCAAGTGGTAGAGTGCTAGCCTTGAGCAAAAGGAGCTTAGGGACAGTACCTAGGCCCAGAATTCAAGGCCCAAAACTGGCAAAAAAAAAAAAAAAGAAAAAGGAAAAGGAAAAAAAAAAGAGAATCTCATGGATTTTCTCAGCCTCTTGAGTAGCTAGGATGAGAGGTGTCAGCCACTGTTGCTTAGCTTAGAATGCTGTTTGTCTTTTTTTAAACCCAAAACACATTATAACCTCTGCTTTTCTGGATCATCTAAACCATGATAGAGGGAAAAGAGGCATTATTAATCTATAAGCTTAAACAAATTAAACGAGGCATTTAGACTTTCTTTTAAATATACTGGTAAAACACGCTAACGTTTTGACTCATCATTCACAATTATACTTCCATAATGAAGTAATTGATAACCACATTCTACACATGCACAGAGACATGGTCATGCTGATTATGTTCTACATAACGAAGATGACTGTCAATGTAATTGACTTTTATTCCTAGTAGTTAACACGTTCCGTCCATACACTGAGCTCTTTGAGGGCCAGCATCTGAATCGCTGAGAGGCAGATCCACTCATCCATGCTGTCCTGGTTGTGGGCTGTTTTTTCGCTCTGTGGGAGCATCTCTCCAGACAGTTTATGTATGGAATCAGGCCTTTCCCATGGCAGCTTGCTAGGCCCTTTAAAAGTTCTTCTGGTGTAAGTGGAGTTTAATATAAGTGGCTTATGTCATACTTACAAAAACCATGTTCTACAAGAAAATGAAAATGGTAAAGGATGACTGACACAATGTTGTCAAATTACTCTTGTAATCCTAGCTAGTAAGGAAGCAGAGATTGGGAAGATTGTAGGTCAAGGTCAGCCTGGATAACTCCCAAGCCAGGCATGATAACACTTACCTGTGGTCTCAGCTACATGGGCGAAAGAGATAGGAGGATCACAGGCAAAAGGCAAGACTCTAGACAAAAAATATATATAAAGCAAAAAGTAGGGGGTAGGGTTTATGGATCAAGTGAGAGTATCAACCTAGCAAGGGCAAGGCCCTGAGTTCAAAATCCAGTACCAAAAAAAATCTCATATATATATATTTCTGCTTTCAGGATACTTTGCTTTGGCTTTTGACCCTCTTTGATTATAATGTGTCTTAGTGTGGTGCCTCTCAGGATCAGTCCTGTGGGGAATCTTTGAGCTTCTGAAATTCCTCTGTATTTAGCAAGTTTCTATCATTCTTTTATTTTTTATTTTTTTATTGTGAGAATACCGTACAGAGGAGTTACAATTACATGGGCAAGATAACGGGTACATTTCTTATCAAGCATTGTTGCCTCCTCTTTGTTTCCCCTTCCCACCCCTTCCCATACTCCCCCCCTTCCCTCCACCGGATCCTCTCCCCACCTCCAACTAAGTTGTAAAAAAGCCATAGTAAGCAAAACAGCTTGGTACTGACACAAGAACAGACCCTAGGACCAATGGAATAGAATTGAAAACCCAGAAATGAACCTACAGACCTATAGCCATCTAATCTTCGATAAGGGAGCTAAAAAAATAGAATGGAAGAAAGACAGCCTCTTCAGTAAATGGTGCTGGCAAAATTGGTTAACTACTTGTAGAAAACTAAAGCTAGATCCTTATCTATCACCCTGCACCAGAATCAACTCCAAATGGATCAAAGACCTCAGAGTCAAAGCAGACACTGTGAAAACATTACAGGATGGAATAGGAGAAATCCTAGGTCTCCTTGGCACAGGCTGAAATTTTCTTAATAGAGACCCAGAAACACAAAAATCTATCAGTCTTATTCCTTCAGATAGGCTCATAGCCTTTCTATGATGCATGGATTAGTCCACTGGGTGGCATCCTCTGATCTTTTTCCTTCCTGCCCCTCTCACTGAATAATGGATTCTTTCTTATCTACTATTAATCTACTCGGGATTGTTCTTTCAATTCAGTTGTTCTGTTCTCCAGGTTTTTTTTTTTTAAGTTTTCCTCTTTCTGTTTAGTTCTCATTTTGTTTATGATCATTAAAAAAAGTTTGTTGTTTGCTCCTGTTCTCTTTTAGCTCATTGAGTATCTTTACAATTTATTCCATGGAACTCTTACCTCCAATTAACCTCCAAAAAAACCACAATAAAACGGAAGTGGGGCTGTGGTTCACGTGGTAGAGTGCTAGCCTTGAGCAAAAAGGCTATGGGATGGTGCTTACACCTTGAGTTTAGGTCCCAGTACTGGCACATGTGCGTGCCTGTGTGCACGCATACACACGCGCTTGCACACACACACATAGACACCACACCACACCACACACACCACACACATGCCTGATATGGAGATAGTGTTGCCTTAAAACTCAGGATGAAAGAAGAGACCAGGTCTATATGGCAAAGATAAGGATTTCAAAGAGTTGCTATGTGCATTCACAATGGCCAACAGTCCTGAACAGACACATCCTACCCGGACAAATAACACCATGCATGTCTGCAGTCCCTGGCTCCCAGGAAAAATGAAACTATAGAAAGGTGGGGTTAGTGTTATTGCAACAGCTGTTACCATCAGCTGTTCATAGCAGCTGCACCTTGTTTCTTAGAAAAGAACTGACAAGTGCTATTGAACGAGGATAGGGAGACAGGAGGACTTTCTTAGTAAAATCCCACCCTGTGGATTTTCTCAGGGTACTTGTTGGATTGATAATAACCAGCTGCCATTAAACTACAATGCTGGACTCTTTTTAAATATTGTCTTATCGAGTACGAACAGGGTATTTCATGATGTCCTACTGTGTAGTCACTAAAGAAGATTCCTTCGCTCAACTCTACCTATGCTTAGTAATTGTTACCCCTCAGGTCACCATAGTAAATTCTAGATGGGGAATGAACCTTGGCATTTTCTTTCTAGTCCTAGACTATACAACCTTGCTTCTTCTGGCCAGCTGCAAAAATAACCCCGGATTCTTTGGAGCTTGTACAACCTAGAAGTGGCTGTGTCCTGCTAATTTCTCATCCAATCCAAGATGACTTGCTTTGAGCCATACAGCACACTGACATGCCAAGGGCAGGTTCTAAGCCTTGGTCTCAAGAGGTTTAACATCCATTCTCATACTGGAAAATTTCCCACCACTATGTGAACAAGCCTGGGCTAGCCTGCTGGTCTAAGCAAGGCTGAACTTTTTTTGCTTGAGACATTTAAGCAAACCCATCCAGTCAGGAGCAGCCCAGACCAGAAGGACCATCCCACTCAGCTGGGCTCACATCCACTCACCCACATCGTTGCGAGCTTCATGCAATGGTGTTAAGTCCTGAAATCTTAAGATAGTTTGTCATACAGCAATAGATAAATGAGACCTCCAGAGCAGCTTTACTGAGTCAGAACTCTGTAAGGGGCCCTCTGAACACTTTCTTTCCTGTATCCCCCATTCCCTTCCCTTCCTAGCTCTCTGATTCCTTCCTTTCTTCCTTTGTCAGGATCTTACTACAAAGCCCAAGGTATCCTACAACTCATTATACAGCCAAGGATGGCCTCAAAGTCACAGTCCTCCTGCTTCTGCCTTTGGAATGCCTGGCTTACAGACCAATGCTACCACTCCTGGTGTAAGTAATGATCTTATTTTTGTTGTCTTTCAATTCTAGGTTTCTGGCATGCTAGGCAGTACCCTACCAACCCTACCCTGCTTACTTTATTTCTTCAAGATCTAGATAATCTGTGTAATACAGTGTGTTGGGCTGAATTAACAGACATAAATTTCCCCCTCAATCCTGGGTTTATATTGTAATGTAGGCATGTTTGTAGATCTTTTTACAAAATGAAGAATGCACATTTTAGTGCCTTGATTTGAAGTGTGGTGATGTGGTTTCCATTGGACACTGGGATGAGAGCAGATGTGATAACCTGCTGTTCTCTAAGCCTAGTATTAAGCCCAGAATATTTTACCCTTTTGTAAAAACTGCCATTTCAGTCTGGCCCTAGAATGAAGGCTGAGTGAGAGGTAAATGTTTATATTTGGGAGTAACTGAGATTTAAGGGGCTGCTTGTTACACAGCAGTGACTACAGCAATAACTTCATTTCAATTTTCCCAGGCAAGTGTTATGTCACATGAAATTCTTGGCTATCTTCTAGGATGACAGGTTCTAGGGTACTTGCCTGCACAGAAGTTCCCAAGAGACTTTGGAAAAATGACCTTCTGAGGCCAAGGTAAGATAACTAAGCGGAGTCCAATCAAAACATTATAGAAAAAAGCCTGGGTATAATGGTATGTGTAAATGAAAATTCCTCAGAACAAGAGCTTCAAGGTACCCAAGTAAGGGCAGGCTCTTGAAGAAAAAGTAAGAGGAAGCAAGTGAGATTTACAAGATTACTGGATAGAGGTCTGTATATAGCATCTGACAAGGGGACTTAGCAGGCCAGTTCACTGGAAGAGGCTTTATGGGGAACAAAGCCAACTTTTCAGCTCCCTCTCTCCTTTCTTAGAAACAGGGATGTGTGTTGGTGCCTATTAACAGGTAAAGCTCAGTCCCTTTGGGTGTGATACTTCTTCCAAAGGACACATACCTATTCTTGTTCCTTAGTATGTGATTACTTCTGGGCAAGGCCATTCATTTCCTCCTGGCCACTGGAAAGACTACCAAGATGGTGCACATGATTAGTTACAGGAATTGTTCAATAAAACCTCCTGTGATGGTGGGACTCGTGGGTACTCTCCACAGCCCTACGCTGAGAAGCCTGAGGACTGTCACTTGTGTGATGGAGGCATCGAATCTGACATTCTATCTAATTTTAATTGAAAGGGCCATGTGTGGTCAGCAGCTACCATTCTGGACAGTATAAATCAACAGGGTAATACGCACCTTTAATAAATAGTAGCACCAACTGGACATGTAAAAGCTGCTGAAGAAGTGTTTGCTTCCACGTTGGATGTGCTGATGGTGAGTTAATCGGCACACAGTGTTCCAATGAATATGAGGAAGGGTTAATGGCAGCAGAGTGGCCATCAGAAAATTACATACATGACAGCAACCTGGACCTGTGCTGCCAGGTTTTACAACTTTCTTGAGCAAGCTGACAGCACATGGCACCTTCTGACAAGAATTCCCTTCTCTTACTCAATTGAAGACCAGAATGAGGCCAAGTCTGGCAGGTAGTACATCCCTACAATCTTAGCTACTTGGGACTTAGAGATTGGGAGGGCCATGCAAGGCCAGTCAGGGAAAAATTCAGCATGACTTCCTCTCAACATGGAAGCTGGATATGGTGGTTCATTAATTATCCAAACTACAAAGGAAGCACAGGCAGAAGGATTGTGGTCTGAGACCAATCCTAGGCAAACATTTGTGACTGTCCAAAAAATAGCTAAAGCAAGAAGTGTTGAAGACATGGCTTACATGGTAGAGCACCTGCCTCATGATCATGAGACCCTGAGTTCAAATCCCAGTACCACAAAAATGAGAACCTCTTTACATTCCAGTGACTGCTTTGGTAGCTCTCCTTGTTTAAAAGCAAAACTAAACAAGTCCTTACCACTGAACTCATGTGAACCCCACGTTCCGCTCCAGGGTTGGAAAACCATCCAGCGTGGCTGGAATGTTAAGTCCACTTTCAGATATGTTATCCCCTAGTTTAGCCCAGAGCAGGGTGTGCTGGCAGTGGCCTTTCCAGAAGCACATAGGAGCTTCAGGAATGAGAGTGGAAATGTGTTAGACCATGCTCTTTGAAACAGATTTTTGTTTCCCAGACCTTTCTGATCAGACACCCATCTTCCAGGTATATGAAGGATAGCTGTGGGTTTCATGACATGCAGGAAACTATCCTTCAGCCCCATTCTAGCCCTGTAAGAGACACTGAACATTACCCAGCCCAATTACCCCAGGTACCACCTCTGTGCTCCTATAAGTCCTGTAGCTCTTGTCCACTTAGCCTTTGATGACCTCATGCTCACAGAATGGCTGTATACAGTAGAATCATCATATCCATCCATCTATTTATTTGTCTATTTATGTACGTGGTTTGAACTCAAGACCCTGTGGTTGCTAGGTAGGTGCTCTGCCAGTTGGGCTAGGTCAGCAGCTCTTTTGACTATGTATTTAATTTTTAGATAGGATCGTATATATATATATATATATATATATATATATATATATATATATTTTTTTTTTTTGGTCGGTTGTGGGGCTCAGCTCTTCAGCTCAAGGCAAGCACTCTACCACTTGAGTCACAGCACCACTTCCAGTTTTCTGAGTGGTTTATTAAAGAGTCTCACGGTCTTTCCTGCCCGGGCTGGCTTTGAACCTTGATCCTCAGATCTCAGCCTCCTGAGTAGCTAGGATTACAGGCATGAGCCACTGGCACCCAGTTTAAATATATTTTTTTATCATGGGAATGGTTTGAACAGTGGTCATCCTAGTTAAAGCTTCTTGTATACCTGGGAACACAGGTCTGCCCCACAATGTCTAGCTTGTTAATTGAGATGGAAGTCTCCTAAGTTTTTGTCTTGGTCTCAAACTGAGGTCCTCTTGTTCTCTGCCTCCCATGCATCTGGGATTATAAGCATGAGCCACTGCACCTGGACACTCAATCACCTGCTTGACACACGCTCTAGCTCTCTCGTCCTAAGCCACTGTGCTAGCTTGCTCCTATCCAAGTGTTCTGCTGAGTCCCTGAAGCTCCCAGCACGGGCACAGGGCACACACTTACAAACTCTCCTTCTTGCTCACTTAATCTCTCCTTAATCTCTCTCTCTCTCTCTCCCCACCCTCACTTTCTCTCTCCTCCTCGCTCCCCTCCTCCCCCCAAGCCCGGGTTGCTTGACTTTGTAAGTGTGTAAGAATCCCTGAGGACAGTTTCTCAGATTCCATTCCTTCCCACATCTCTCTTGATGTTGGTCCAACAAAGAAGTTTCAGATATTTTTGATGCTTGGATGAATGGAATCTGATGCAACTGACAAGTCTGAATTGGCTACCAAGAGATTTGGAGTTTCTGGGCTTCAATGCCTTCTGGTAATAACCTGGAAACTGAACAGCTAAGAACATCTCTGAAGGAAAGCAGGTAGCCTATGTGGCCCTGGTGAGCCTGCAAAGAGCAGGACACAGGAGGCTGGTCTATAGGCTCATGCCTTAGTGTGGCTAGGGAAGCTGGTTAGAAAGGCACCCACTGCAGCCCTTCTGAATCACAGTCTCCACTTTTCTCAGGTCAGCAGTGGTCTGCATGCACAATGAAATGTGAGCAGTGCTGCTTTAGAAGTAAGCAGGCATTTGAGACAGACATAAATGTGTGAATCTTAGTAAAAAAAGAACCCTCACAGAACGCATTTGGGAATGAATATGATTCCTGAGGGACCAGGGCCAGCACCCCTCTGACCAAGAGTGTCAGGACCTAGGCCTTTACCTTGGTGAACATTATTGAATATCTGTAGTAAAAACCGGACCAATCAAACAAATCCTCTGCCTCTACTCATAGCCTGAGGAAGTTAGGCACCAGAGCAGAGGTTGCATTAGAGGGGAGAGGAAGGAGAAACCATCCAATTAGAGATCTAGGGGCAAGGTGAAACTACTTTGACTCTCTTTACAGGGTTGCTCATGTCAAACCTGGAGTCCATTCAAGCTCCCTGTGTGGCTACCGTTCAAGAGGAAGTGAGAAGGTATTGGCCTAAAGGTCTCCTTCAGGACAGGAAGCTGGGAGGCTGTCTTTGGCCTTTGTTAGAAATAATGTCCTTTGCTTCTTTTGGTTACTTCTAAATAGTAAGGGTCCAAAGTCTAGAAAATGAATCATCAATTGGCTACCGAAGAAAAAGAATAGAAAATCTAAAGGCACACATCACATCAAACCCATTCCAGAGAGAAGCCAAGAGTTCACAGAAGTTTCCTTCTTAGATAAATCTTGTCAGAACCAGTGACATTTTCATTCTGCTGGAATGGAAGCAGGCAGGTCCTGCTGGGTGCTGGTGGCTCATGCCTATCATCCTAGCTACCTAGGAGGCTAAGATTTGAGAGCATCACAGTTGCTCCCAAACTAGCCTTGGCAGGAAAGTTTGGTGACTCCATTTGTAATCCTAGAAACTACAAGAAGTCTAAAACAGGCAGATCAGAGATCAGGCATGGAAGACTTTATGCTAAAAATAACCAGTGAAAACAAAGTCTGGAGGCATGGCTCAGCCATACAGTGCCGGCTTAGCAGGCCTGAGATCCTGAGCTCAAATCCCAGTACTGCAGCCCCCACCATAAAACCAGCAACAACAACAACAACAAAAAAGTAGGTTTTTCCAACATCTACTCTGGCAAATGTAATGAGGGCTGGGAAGTCCCCCCATTCTGTCCTCTGCCTTTGCAAAGAGCTGCAGCTCCTTGTAGATGCTCTCTCTCCTCCTTTCCCAGCTACCACACTACCATGGGAGCTCGGGACTCATTACTCAGGTAAAAGCAGATGAGATATCCTTCCAGCTTGTCTGCAAACACAGGAAAGGAAACATGATGACAACCTGGCAGGTGAAGCTTTATATGATCTCTCCACCGATGTGGGGGCTGCTGGCCTGGGGACACTGAGGACAGCTGGTGGGCACGCTCCCTTTGCCTGCTTCCTGATGAGCTTCTTTCCTTCACGCTTTTACTGCCATCACGCCTCAACATCAAAGTGCCAAGGGTCTGGTAAGGCCAGTTCTTACTCTTGCAATCCTTCTCTCTCAATAATGACACATCTATCTCTCAGTGTCTATTAGGCTTCCCACTGCAGAGAACCACCAACTGTCTAGGTTCTAAAAGAGCTTGAATTTGAGGTGTTCAAGTGCAATCACGATCTCACCAAGCTGCCCCTCCTTCCCAGAGAAGACTGATAGCACACTGACTCATTAAGACTTCCTGACCATCACTGCCTTTATCCCAAAGGAACTAGCAGCATCATTTAATCTTATTTCTAGTGTGCTGGAAGCTACCTGGAGAAAAAGACTTGCTTAACAGTAAAGGTGAAGAGGAGGCATTGCAGGATGACCACCTCGTGGTACTGAGAGACCCTCAGGGGCTTGGCACACTGACAGATGCTCAATAGCTTCATTAAACCTGGGCATCGTAAAGTGAGTAGGCCAAGGAAAAAAGTGGTCCAATTCTTCTGGAAATGCAAAGGAGGGCCTGTGAGGATGCAAGAGGTCTTAGGATCCTTTTGGTGGATTTCAGGGGAATTCCTCGCCCCCCCCCCACCTGCCACAGGGGAGTGTTTTGCTTGCAGAATAAAGTATCCTAATAAACCCACTGGTATGTCCTGATCTCTCCTCTCTCCTTCCTTCCTTCCTTCCTTCCTTCTTTCCTTCCTTCCTTCTTTCCTTCCCTTCCTCTCTCCCTCCTTCCTTCCTTCCCTCCTTCCATTTATTTTGTGCAGCTTTGAGTTTGAACTCAGGGCCAGGCACTGTCCCTAAGCTTTTACTTTTCCCCCCTCAAGGCTGGCATTCTTGCCATTTAAGTCACAGCTCCACTTCTGGCTTCTTTGGTGGTTAATTGGAGATAAGAGTCTCACAGAATTTCTTGCCTGGGCTGGCTTTAAACTGAGATCCTTAGATCTCAGCCTCCTGAGTGGCTAGGATTATAGGTGTGAGCCATGGGTGACCAATTATAATTCTCCTTTACTCAGTCTCCACCAAGAATTTTTTTGGTCATAATTTAATTTCTATGATAACTTCATTCACACTGCTATCCTATAACCAGACTTGATCTTCTAAGACTATTAACTGTCATTGGTCAACAAATGAAAGTTCTTTCTAGCAATTTTCAGTTACATAAATGTACGAATACTATTAAAAAGGCTGTAGAATTCATTGTTATTGGCTTCCAAGAGGCTGGTTACAGCTTCTTCCTTTTTTGAGGAGCCTTGAATAGCTCCCTACAAAGCTTGACCCAAAGTGGTTGGATTTTTATCTATATACTTGCTCCAGCTGTGTTATTAAAACAGGTTACTTCAAAATGTGGTGAAATAAAACAACCCTTCTCAGGCTCACAGTTTTATAGATTCGTAGGGATGGGTTGTGTCTGTTCTGGCTGTTATTGACTGGGTAGCTTGAGGATTTGTCAGGTGACAAACACTTATACTTATGTCTGGGTTCTGGAGTGGAAATACTCAGTTGGGGTGTGGATGGCTGAGGAGCTTCAGGCACTGGGCTCTATCTGTTCTTATGAGGTCTATCCAATATGGCAGCTGGGGCTTGCTTCAGGATGATGCATGTCCCAAAATACCATGTCATGGGAATATGGGTCTGTGTGTGTGTGTGGGGAATGTAAGTGGGGAAGGGGGAGAGCCCAAGTACCTTTCATGTCATCTCAGAGTCATATGCTATCCCCCATTTCATCTCCTCTGTGCTGGAAGGCAATCACTGAACCAGTGATAACAGGAGAGGGGATTTCATTGCCATTGCTGAGAGGAGCAAGGTAAAAGGATTTGCTGCCATGTTTTAAGTTGCGGTGGGCAGGAATGGGGGGATAGGGAGAGAAGTATAAGCAGCAAGGCTGTGAAGGTGGTGGGGAGCTCTGGCCCTCACCCAGCCACTGTCTTACAGCTGGCTTGTCAGAATCTAAACTCTTGACTATAAATGACTATAGATGCTTTCTGAACCTGAAGACACAGTTGGGTCTGCCTTGTGCCCATCAATCACTGGAAGCAAAGGGCTAGGCCTTGAGAATTAGCTCAGCTTTCCTTCAAAATAGTAATTTCCTCTAAAATAGTAATCGTTCCCAATAACCATGTAAACAATTAAATATACAATACTCTAACTCCAACTATATTAACTCAATCCTGCTAACAACCCCAATCAGGTGCTATCCCTGTACCCACTACTTAAGGTCACCTAAGTGTTTGTTATGCACTGAACTGTGTCCTCTCAAAATTCATGTTGAAATCTTTACCCCTACCCCCACCCCCAGGCCCCAGCTAAAGGCCTGTGTGCTATCTCTTAGCTTTTTCCCCTCATGGCTGGCACTCTACCACTTGAGCCACAAATCTATTTCCAGCATTCTTCTGGCTAATTAAAAATGAGTCTCATGTACTTTGCTATCTAAGCTAGCTTTGAACCACAATCCTCAACTCTCAGCTCTCTGAGTAGTCCGGATTCTAGGCATGAGCTATGGGTGCCTGACATATGTTGACATTTTAAGCCCCAGTTCCCAGAATGTAACTGTACTTGGATACAGGGCTTTGAAAAAGTCAATCAATTTGGCCTATGGGGCAGGGCCTGCTCCAATCCAACTAGTGCCCTCCTAAAAGAGCAGGACAGGGAGGTACACAGAGGAAGCAAGGAGAGAGGCCTGGAAGAACCAAGCCAGATGATATCTTGATCTCAGAATTCTAACCTTTTACAGGTATGAGAAAATAAATTTCTCCCAAACAGTCACAAACAAGGCTACACTAAAGCTACCAACACAACTGATTATCGCAGCATTATTTATTTACCATAACTAAGATATGGAACCAACCCAGATGCCTCTCAGTAGATGAATGGATCAAGAAAAATGTGATACACACACACACACACACACACACACACACACACACACACACACACAAAATGGAATTCTATGCTTCCATCAGAAAGAATGACGCTGCCTCATTTGTTAGGAAATGGAAAGTCTTGGAAAAATTTATATTAAGTAAAGTAAGCCAGGCCTAAAGAAACATAGCTCCCATGGTTTCCCTTATTTATAATAATTAGTGTATGTCTAGGACAAGCAGAAAGGTCAAAAGCCATGTACATATGACAATATAAAATGATGCTAAGTAAAATGAACCCAAAGATAGAGACACAGTGGTTTTATCTTCCTTGCTGTTGTTTTTAAGGTACTTATAATGTACCATGTGATTTTTTTGTTTCTTTTGTATGTTTTTTTCCCCATGGTATAACCCTTGTTGTCACTGTATTTGATTCCGGTGCCCTGCAACTTGTATGTATGTATGTATATATATTTCTAATTTGGGGAGGGGAAGGAAAATAACAAAATGCTGAAATAAGGGTATAGGTGGACCCATTGCAACAATGAGATGTACAAGACACTATGTTGAAAACAAACTTTACAACTTTGGGGTGGGAAGGGAGGACCTGGGAAGAGAAGGGATGGTAGGGGAAAAACAAAGAAGGAGGTAACAATGCTTGATAGGAAATGGACTCATTACCTTACTCGTGTAACTGTAACCCCTCTGTACAGTATTTTTGCAATAAAACTATATATAAAAAAAGAAAATAAATTTCTGCCTCATAAGCCTCTCTGGCTTAGCCACTTTGTTACACAGCCCTAACTGACTAGCGTGTTTGTGGTGTGGAGTCAGGACCCAGGCAGCCTCTGCCTGTGTTCTTACCCATCCCACTCTGTGGCCAGAAGGTGGGTCCCCTCAGTGACTATCTTCTCCAGCCTTTCCCACCATTCGTAACAAAAGCATTTTAAATCCGACTTCAATTCTTCCTTGCAGATTTCACGGTAAGTGCTTCATAGTAATGCATGGAAGAGAAGCCAATTCAAAGTGAGAAAGGAATCAGGAAACAGACAGCGAACACCAAGATTGGAAATGAAATTACTTAAAACAGGATGAGGAGTGTCTTAAAGCTCTCTGGGAATCTGGCTTAGAAGTTGGAGATCAAAAAAAGAAAGTCTCAGGGTCCTCAGAGATCCCTGTCTGTTCATTACACCACAGTTATATAACATGAACTCTTGCTGCAACACTGCCATTCTTTCCATTAAGTTAAAAGAAAAAATCAAAACAATCATTGCCGTGATACAAAAAAGGAGCATGGACATGGAGGGGTTCTGGGAGAATGTGGACCTGGGGGTGGCTTGGGGTCGGTACTGTGGGTAGCAGACTTCTGCTCGGACAGCCTGGCTCCAAAGCTTAGAGAATCAGCCTGGACCAGCCTCCAGCTGGTCTTACAGACCAGCTAGTCCTGGTCTGTAAGAAAGGAGGTTCCCTCAACATTTGCCTTCCCAAATCTGCCCCGAATTAAATCTCATTGGCTGTGTCCTGTAGGCCTCTATGAGAAGAAACCTCATACTAATACAGTTCCAGCTCCACTGCATGTTTCTAAGCCCTGAAGATGATGTGGGTTGCTGCTTTTTTCTTCCTGGAGGAGAGTGATTAGAAGGACCATGGCTGTCACCGTCCTGGAAGCTTCCTTCCCCAACATCTCTGAGATGCTCTAGAGACATCAAACCACGATAAAGAGTGGGTTGGGCACAAATGCCTTGGCATGGACCCATGAGGCATGTTTCATGGCTGCCTAGATTCTCAAAACTCATCAAACCCTATAGTGGGCTCAGATGAAGATGCTTTAGAGAAGTCTATGGAGCAAGGTTCATGTTGAGCTTCGTCCTGTGAGATTGTAAGCTCTGAAGGGTGAGATCATGTCGTTAACACTGATGTGCTACTCCAGCATGGTGCCCAGCATGCCCAAGGGAGAACAAAGTCCATGCAGGTAAGGGTTTCACCTGCTGCATTCACCACAAGGAGGTGTTCAATAAGCATCAAATTAAAGGGAGAGTATGTTATTGTCCACAGACCTTCTGTCCCATGAGGAACTCCAGGTGTTTGTTCCTTCATTCTTTTCCTAACTAGGCCTCAAATGATGTCTGCCTAAAGGGGCCAAACAGTACTGAGATGTTTTTAGGAGTGAGACAATGGAAGATATCCTTAAGGGTATGGCTTATTACAAGGCCTTCAGAACTTGAGGCATTTTGAAGTGTCTTCTAGGCCTTCTGGTACCTTTTGGATAATTAAATACTACTTGCAATTCACTTTTTAGGGGTGATTTTGAGCACCTAAATATCTCGGTCCATTTCCAAGCATCTTCTCTTTGGTAGCAAAGGTCAGCTGTCTTAGATGAAGAGTGGGCCTGAAAGCTGGGAGGGCGTAGCTCTTGCTAGAACATTTTTAGGCTCTCACCCAATTGCACTTCACTTCTTTCTTCTGAGAGCCCAGGAATTCTCAGAGGTTCTACATGAGTCTCTCCAGAGGTTTGCCTAGCACAGAAACAAGATACCAAAACCTTCTCCATAAAAGCACTTGATGCCCAGCTGTAGGGGTGTGGTTATCAGGTGGCTACCACTCAGTTGCAGAGAGCCAACTTACCAGGACATGTCTTTGGTAGTGCAAGCCTAACATGGGCCTTATTTGTTCCATAAATCTTTGCCAGGGTCTGGTGAGCTTATATCACACAGCCTGACTTTACCTTCTCGTTCCTTTCCTTCATAGAGCTTGAGGCCTACATAACATCTTGCACTATGAACACGACCTCCGCATCTTCCTCCAAAAAACTCTCACCAGTAACTGCATAAGATTCATTCATCTACCATTCCGAGACTTTGATTCAATTCTTGCCTAATATAATGTTGTTGTTTTTTTTTTGGTTAAAGACAAATCAAAGCATGCACAAACTAAGTCAAACAATAACAAAATCAACTGGAAGGGGAGTTCAGTCACTCACTAGGAAAGAGCCTCTATTCCATAAAGATCTGTTCAAGGATAAAGCTAAATTCCACATAGTCTGTGAAATTAAAGCTTAAAAGATTATGGCTTAAAGAAGAGATTACAGATGGGATAATGAGCAAACAGAAGAGACTTACTAATCATAAAACACACACATGCACACACACACACACACACCACCACCACCACCACCACCACCACTACCACCAGCATACTTGTGATTGGGGATGTTAAGTGCTAACCGGTAGATTATTGATCTTTCTTAAATGCTCCTTCTAATTCAGCTCATTCTTCACTTTCAGACTTAGCAGAAGGATCTGCAGGAGGAAACTACCTGGGAACAGCAACTGTAAAGTTGGTGGCAATTGAATCTGAAGCACAGAGCCTCCACAGGCGCTGCAATCTCCCATGCTATACTTTCTTGACTCTACAGTTTGGGTTGAGAATTTGGTTCTTAGGGCCTACTGTATGCCACTTGCTCTCCTGTCTTACCTCGGTGGTTCAGAATAACAGGAGTAACGTGGGTTTAAAAAAAAAAGGTACAACATAGCCAGCCACCAGTGTCTCATCCCTGTAATCCCAGCTACTCAGGAGGCTGGGATTTGAGGAACATGGTTCAGAGATAGCCCAGGCAGGAAAACCCATGAGACTCTTATCTCCAATTAACTCCCTCAGAGCCAGAAGTGGTGCTATGGCGCAGAGGTGGTGCTGTAGCTCAAAGTGGGGATGGCACTAGCTTTAAGTAAAAAAGATCAGGGACAGCACCCAGCTCCTGAGTTCAAGGCCCACGACTGATACCCCCCTCCCCCCCAAAAAAAAAGAAGAAAGAGAAAGAAAGAAAAGCATAACTTGAGCAAAATGGGTCATTATGAGGTTCTGCAGTAAAAGACCAATGCCTGAAGCAAAGGAGGGCAATGGGCCCAGGACACTATGGGACAGCCTCTGGAGGGAAGGGCTTGGTTTGGACCCTGTAAGAACCACATTCTGAGATTAAAGCACTGTATGGTTAAGAGTGTAATGCCAGGTCACTTTCACTTCATACTACTAGATGTCTAGTGTCATTCTAAGTGTTTACATGCACTCATGCATTTAACTAGTATAATGATCCCATGAAGTACCGCTCCTATTATAAACCCATTTTACAGACCAAGGAACAGATACCCAGAGAATTTAAGCAGTCTGCTCTATGTTGTACAGACAGCAAGTGGAGAGATAAGATTCAATTCCAGTAGTTGAGTTCTAAATTCCAAGTGCCCAATCACACGTTCAACCACAAACTTTGCAAATGCTACTCAGGCCATTTCATGCAATTCTACAGAAATGGTAAGAATACCTGCCCCTCCTGCCAATCCAATTTCCTACCTAGATACAGACTCTTTTTTTAAAATATATTTTTTATTGTAAAGATACTGTACACAGGGGTTACAGTTACACGAGTAAGGTAATGAGTACTTTCCTATGGAGCACTGTTACCTCCTCTTTTGTTTTTCCCTTCCCACCTCCCCAGCTCATCCCTCCCCTCCCCTCCTCCTCCCCAGTTGTAATGTTCGTTTTCAACATAGTACATCTCATTTTCACAATGGTTCTGTATCCTTGTTTCAGCATTTTGTTATTTCCCCTCCCCTCCCCAAATTAGAAAAATGTATATACAATATGCAGGGCACTGGAATCAAATATAGTGACAACAGGGGTTATACCATGGAGGAAGAACATACAAAAGAAACGAAAAATCACATAGTACATTATAAGTACATTAAAACAACAGCAACAAAGATAAAAGCTCTTGTGTCCCTATCTTAGGGTTCATTTCACTTAGCATCATCTTATATGGTCATATGTACATCTAGCTGCAGACTCTTATAAGGGTTACCAGACTCAAGGGAATATTAACAGGTTGCTTTTGGTGGAAACAGCTTAGAAGGTAATCTCAATTTTAAGTTTTAGTCTAAGTTCTAAGAAAATGTGTCTATCAAAGAAATCCCAAACTAAATCACTCATTGGAGGAGTCCTAGGTTTCCCAGGACTATTTATTACTCCTATATCATTCATCCATAGGTTGAAAATCATCAGGAAGGAATACAATCCTGGCTTAAATATGGTGATCAATTTCAGAACATTGCTATGACCCACCAAGGTGGCCACTCAATTTCTTTTCTCTCTTCCCTCCTTTCTTCCTTCTTCCCTCCCTCCCCCTCTCTTTTCTTTCCTTTCCCTCCCTCTTTTCTTTCTTTCTCCTCCCTCCCTTTCCCTTTCTCTCTCTTCCTTCCTTCCTTCTTCCCTTCCTCTCCCTCTCTTTACCTTCCTTCCCTTCCTCCCTCCCTCCCTCCCTCCCTCCCTCCCTTCCTTCCTTCCTTCCTCATAGACTTTCCTGCCTGGGCTGGCTTCAAACAGTGATCCTCAGATTTCAGCCTCCTGAGTAGCTAAGATTAGAGGAGTGGTGAGCTACCAGCATTTTTTGTAATCAGGAATCTGAGAGGTTCATTCTTAGAGCTGCTTCATATTCCCAGGTGATTATTAACAGTGGAAAGTGTTGCGTCACCTGCTTGGGCCCTGTTTCCACCAGCATTCTTATCTATAACTTCAAGATAGAGCAGTTTTATTCAACAGATGTAAACTGGCTCCACCTTTATCACACCTCAGAAACTGTTTATCAGATTTGCAGACAGACAAGAAGGAGCAGAGTTCTCACAGTGAAAGAATGAAGATTTAGAAAGATGTCAACAGCCTCTGTCAAGACAAACATGGAGAGTATAAGAGGGAGGAATGCAAAGACTCTCACTCCTAAATAAAGAACAGGGTGGTGCCTGAGAAAAACACCTGGAGAGGGAACTGCTCAAATATTATGAGCCAAGTCTAAGAACCGTTGCTACCTGGACCATTGCTGTCTTCATCTTGGTGAAAAGGTGATTCATATGATGAGGAAGAGATGGTCATTATGCACTGAGAGACTAATATCCTCTAGTTCTGGTCACAATCCTCGAATAGAGACCCTGATGAGGTGTACATAACCCATGAATTACAGGTGTTTTGCAGCCAAATTCCACAAAGGTGGTTGAGAGAACCAAAGAGAATCCAGGAAACATGTCCTGATATAAACAAGGCGCAGGGGTGCTTTTCATGTCTGATTACATAGGGAATAAATGTGCTTTGCTTTGGCAGAGAAAACAGAAATGGAATATGTTATCATATAGTCCAGGAAAGGAAAATTCAGCAAAAAAAAACTAATGAACTCTTTATAAACTCAAAACAAAATGGCAAACTGTATCCCTGAGTGATAAACCACCGAGGAGTAATGAACACTTTATCATAACATTGGTTCCTGTCAGTTACCGAATAGCTATCAAGCACTGTTTAGGAACTGAGGAGACATCAGGAAACATAACTGACAGACACTGCTATGACTCATTTTGTCTCATTACGGAGGAAGGTGTATAATACAGGAATCGATGTTAAATTAGCATTTTTTTTTTGGGTCTGGTAGTGGGGACTGAACTCTGGGCCTGGGCGCTGTCCCTCAGCTCTTCAGCTCAAAGCTAGCACTCTACCACTTGAGCCACAGCACCACTTCCGGCTTTTTTCTTTTTGCTTATGTGGTGCTGAGGAATCGAACCCAGGGCCTCAGGCATGCAAGGCAAGCGCTTTACCACTGAGCCACCTTCCCAGCCCCAAATTAGCATGTTTTATGATAACATATTATGGAGAAAAACAAGGCAGAACAAAAGAAGAAATGGAAGTTCTGAGTGAGGGCATGTGTGAACTCATGAGTAGGATGCACAAGAAAAATGATCAATAATGTAGATTGGAGAGGCCCTAGGATGGAGCAGAGGGTACATATATCTGGAACAGGGGGTTCATCGAAGAAAGAAGAGAAAGCCCAAAGTCTGGATCAAGTGGTGTATCCAGGAACCAGCAAAGATCCAGTGAGGATAGAGGAGATAAAGGAAGGAGTGAACTATGGGTCCCTCCCTGGCCTTGTCAGTCAAAACAGAATACATCTAATCTTCTGATGAACCAATCACAAATGGCAAATCACAGCCCTAAAGGATAACAAGGAATCAGACCTCAGAGGCTACTGCCTGGCTTTTGTTCTAGGTATGATACGACCTTGGGTAGAGTGGTGATATGTACTACCTTTGGCCTTCAAAGATGACTCGGGCTGCTCAGTACTTTGGATCTTGAAAGTCCCTGAAGGCTCACAGGTTAAACACTGGGTTCAGTGTGGCACTATTCTGAAGTGGTGGGGCCTTTGAGAAAAAGAGACCTAATGGCAGGTCTTTGGGTTATGGCCTTGAAGAGAACCTCTTCCTTTGTTTTGCTTCACAGCCACCAGGTTAGTAGTTTTGCTCTGCCACATACTTCTATTATGATGTGTGCTACTCACCATAGACTCAAAAGCAATGGAACCAACTGATCAAAACTATGAAGCAACTTAAAACCTTTTTGTCTTGAGAGCAAATAAAATCCAAGGCCTTGTGTAGGCTAGGCAAATACTCTACCACTGAGCTACATTTCTAGCCCAAACTTTTCTTTTTATAAGCTGATCATCTCATGTATTCTGTTATAATGAAGCAAGCAACTTCCATTCTGGCATAGGAGAATAGATGCTAGAACTCTGCAATGTGTTTGTAGGACATAGTACATGGAAGACCCAGTGGCACCCAGCTTTAATTTTGTCAATAGCAATCACTTCCCACCCCCACAGGATGGACTGCAAACTTTCAGTCTCTGAAATTTTTTTTTAATTTTATTTTATTTTATTTGTGAACATACTGTACAGAGGGGTTACAATTGCATGGGCAGGATAATGCGTACATTTCTTACC